>NC_056745.1:1330145203-1330242703 GCF_019279795.1 Protopterus annectens
TAAATTTGTGATTCAAATTTCTTGTTTTCATAATTCTTATTAAGTAAAACATCAAGATAATTGATACTGTCATTATTAGAAGTACCAGTAAATTTAAAATATTTGCTTAAATTATTTATATATTCCATAAATTCTTCATGTTTATCTCCCACCTTCCATAAAATAAAAATATCGTCCAGGTAACGCAAGTAGTGAATCCAAAGCATAGAAAAAGAGGTGTTAAAAATGTATAACCTCTCCCACCCATACATTACAAGATTCACAAACAAGGGTGCGCAACTAATGCCCATGGCTATACCACTGACATGACGATGATATTCTCCTTCAAAAGTGAAATAATTATTTTTTAAGATGATTTCCATTAGTGTCATAATAAAGTTCACCATAGTATTACTTAATGATGTTTTTTCCACTAATACTTGATAAAAAAGCTCTAAACCAGTTTCGTGAGGTATCAAGGTGAACAAGTCAACCACGTCCACAGTAGAGAAACTCAAACTCACTGAAAATTTATCCTGTTTGATTCTGCCCAAAAAGTCCCAAGAGCCCCTTAACACATGTTCTATAGGGACAAGGGACTCCCTTACTATTCTGTCCACAAAACCCCCTAAAGAGTAGGTAGAACTGTTCTGACAAGTTATAATCAACCTGTATGGGGGATCACTGATGTCCTTGTGGACTTTCAGTATCCCAAACACAACTGGAATAGTAGGGTTTTGATTCACCAGAAAACCGTATACATCTTCATTTATGACACCTTGCAGTAGTGCATCTTCTAACATTATTTGGATTCTCCTATGGGAAATATTTATTTCATTTTTAGAAACACTTTGGTATTTCTCTTCCTGCTGTAACATGGAAAAAAATCTTGTTGTTATAATCTTCCTTATTGGTTATAGCCATCCCACCCCCCCACCCCTTGTCTGGTTTCATGAACCTCAGTTGGTCATTACTTCTTAATTCCCTCAATAAACAGCTCTCTTCCCTATGTAAATTAAATTTACTAAGCTTAAATTCATTGAAATACTCAAAAGTCTCCTGTGAACAAACTTTATCAAAAGTTCCTATTAAGGGGTGGAGTGGCGGGTTAAAACAACTTTTTCTTCAGAGCCATTCCTTCTCCCTAGCTGTGTTGTTGTCCTTAAACATGTATTTTAAGTTCATTTTCCTTGTAAAAAGTTTTAATTCAGTTAACACAGAGCTTACATCTTCTTTTTTAGAGGGAACAAATTTAATACCTTTCATTAGTAAGGTGAAAATATTCTTATCAATATTAATTCCAGCGTAATTAAAAATATTAAAACCCTGGTAAGACTGCAGCAACCCATCAAAAGAGCTTAGAATGCCTGCTTCCTGCCCCACTTCATTAAGTGTTACTTGTAGCTGTTCTTCCTCCACTTGTTCTGCAGCAGGAAACCTTTCCCCCTGGTAGGACCCTGAGGTAAAAAACATCATGGTTCCTATAGTTGTTTCTTTTATTTTGTAACCTCTCGGATCTTCTTAAGGGTGGGTATTCTTGATCATACACACTTTCCATTACACTTTCTCTCTGAGGATTGCCCTGCCTGTTATCAAACATTTCAGCCCCTGAAACATTGTCTCCTTCATAACTTTCACCAAAGTAAGATTTTGGGAAGGGATAAAGCTGTTTGATTTCTATACTCATTCTCATCCCTAGCTAACTTTCTTTTTTTCCTTTCAATATTAATTTCTACTTGTTCCTCAACTTTGTCATAAACCATATTATATTTCACAGAAACATTGTTAAAATGAACATCATTTAAAATAGCTTCATTACATTTCTCAATATCAACAAGCATTTCTTTGACCTTATTATTGTTTAACTTAATAATAAATTCCATGAGTTCAAACCCATGACGGTCAAACATTTCACATAATTCATGACATTCTTTCTGTCCCCTTTTATGTCCATTAGGGAATTTATAAACCCTTAATCCCTTAGGTACTTTGCGGTTTTTAATGCATTCTGCTAAATATGCATTATCGCATTGTAAGTTACGTACCTTACAAAACGATTGTTCTAAATCATTGATTTTTTTTGTCCATGTTCTCCTCCACGTCTTCTGTGCGAACGTCGAACAACCTAAAGTCACTATTGAACCAGTTCTGGAATCTAGTTACATTATGCCCCAAAGTCTCTGAAGTTGGTTTCTGTCCACAAGGAATAGAGTCGGTCGTGGCCGTTGTTAACATCGCCATGTTTCCCCTAGAGCCTCGATTTGTCGCCCCTGATGACGGTTCACCCACAACACTGTCTTGTCGGCTCCCTTTGACCTCAGAGTCCTGTGCCTTCCGGTGTTGTAGTTTCTCAACAGCTTCCTGCAGTTGAGTTACTTTGTTTGTCAATGTGAGGACAAGCTGAAAAATATTATTGTCCCCACGAACTCCGTTCTCAGCATTGGTTAAGTTATTTTTTCCAGCCCCCTGCTATAAAGCACGCGTTAGCCTTAGCGATTTAGCGGAGCTGCTACCGTTGCACACTAGGGCAGTGCCGGTTAATCAGATTTAAACTATTAGGGCTACCTAAAGTCCACTCTTCAAATTTTCCCTTAAAACTACCTTCCTCAAAGTATACTACTGTTCTATTTAGTGTATCCTACAACTATAAATTATCTCTACTTGACTCCCAAGTAGACTATTCTCTATCTGTATAGCAAAGCACTTGCTCCTACAGTACTTATCACCTCGATACAGCACTCTTGTTATAGAAAGTACCCCAAAAAAGCAAACCCCATTTCTCGGTCACCCACATCCCCAGAACCTTTTCTTAAGTTTTTCTGTCTATTCCTTCTAGCATGTCGAGGGATCAGTTGCTAATGTCCTCTCCTGCTCAGCTGGTGAACCTGGGAATATTGAGGCAATGTTACAATTGCCTCATGTACCTGAACAACCCTCTCCTCCCACAAAACATAAATACATGCGAGAGATGCAACTATACGACCAAACTGGAGGCTGAGCTCTCTCAACATAGGACTGGCATGACCAGACAGGAGAAGGTAACCACACACACTATAGACCCAGTCTCACATAATACCATCACAACCTCAAATCATACACATAAACACACAAAGACATACTCGGAGGCTCTGATCAAAAATCTACCAAAACAGCAGAGGCCACCAAAGCAGACACCCAAACTACCACCTCAGAACACAACACCTGCAACACATAGACCACACAGTCAGAGTGTCAAGCAGTCACAGCCCTTAAGGCCAAACACAATGCCAGACACACTAGTCATTGGTGACTCCATAGTCAGACACACTGGCGTCCGCTCACCAGACTGAGTAAGGAGAAGGTCACAGTAAGCTGCCTGTCGGGTGCTAGAATCCGCCACATAATGCATGCACTCAGGTCTCTCAACAGCAGGTACAAATACGACTCAATCATTGTCCACGCTGGTGTTAACGACCTGAGACGTACCTCCTTGGACTACATGAAAAGAGACATAGAGGAGCTCTCTGATTATGTAGCCCAAGCAGGTATGACCCTGACCTTGAGCAGTATCCTACCTTCACCAAGAATGATGCCACAATACAGAGATAAGATGATCAGCTTTAACAATTGGCTTAAACTCTGGTGTCATTCAAAGGGGATCAATGTCTGTCTGCCTGGGATGACATGCTGGACAAGCCACGCTGCCAAGGGGCGGCTTGCACTTGTCACCCTGGGATTCCGGATTTTGGCAAAGGCTCTTGCCACCCCATAGTGCCTTTTTAGGCAAGGCTCAAATTCTAAACCTACCACCCTAGAACAAAACAAAGAAAAACTAAGGGTAATGCTGCTCAATGCCAGAAGTCTCAACCTCAAGATGCCTTTTCGAGGCCCTTCTCAGTATGGAGAACAACGATGTCTGCGCTGTGACAGAAACCTGGTTCAAGGCTCCTGAGAGCACCCCAGCACTATCAGGTTTTACCTCATATCATGCGTTCCGCCCCAAAACCCGGACAATACCAAGAAAGGAGGAGGGTATCCATATTCATCAAGGACACCCACACCTCAAGATTGGTGGCATCGCCGCGATGCATCGGAAACCATCCAGGTGCAATTAACCATAGGCAAGACTGCTCTGCAATTTGTAGCATGTTACAGGCCACCCTCGCAAACTCAGGAACCTCATGGCCTTCCTGAAAACACTGGAGGGATAAATGTATCTCCGAACACCATCATACTAGGTGACTTCAACTACCCTAATATAGACTGGGAACACTACTCAAGCCCAAACACTCTAGCCCAAAAGTTCCTGGAATTCATAAACTCAAATGCCATGGAACAACTAGTCACCATCCCACAAGAGGAGAAAACATACTTGATCTCATCATCACGAACATGGGAGCACAATGTTCAATGCGAAGTATACCCCTCACTGGTGAGATCTGATCACAAACTAATCTCCTGGAGGTCCTCATCCTGCCCCACCGAAATGAAAAGACCACAGTAAAGAACTTCTCAGCCGACTTCACACTTCTAAAGACTAGTGTGGTCTCCTTTAAGGCCCTGAGCGGCGGTTAACATTACTCAAACCGCTGAATCACTTACAAATGCCTTCTACCAGCACCTGCAGGCTGCATGGATCAGGCAATCCCAAGCAAAACAAAGACTCTTTGTACCAAAGGCAATCGTCCAGTCTGGTGGACCCCAGCCATAAACAAACTCTACAACAAAGGAGAAAGCTACTACAAGATAGAGCAAAATCCTTAAAAGGTAAGACACCGCTGATCACTTTAAGTAAAAGCTAAGAACTCTCATAAAATCATCCAAAGCTAATTTTGAGAAAAATAGCTAAGGACTCTAAAGACAACCATAAGGCATTCTTTAGCTATGTCAGAAACCTAGGAGGAAACTCCAAGATATGCTCAGAATTAGTTCAAAATGATGTGAAGATTACTGATCCTACAGACATTGCCAACATACTGGCTGACAGGTTCAGTGCAAACTTCTCCCCTCCCCTAAAGGAGATATCTATACCAAATGATTGTAGCCCCCAAACATCTCTACGCCCAGGTGAGAACTGCTCTCTCAAGGCAAAGAACACAGCATCCATGGGACCTGATGGTGTCCCCGGCTGTGTGCTCCATGAACTCAACGAGGAATTAAACCCACAGTTAGGACAGTTGTTTAATCTTAGTCTCACCTCCGGATACGTACCCAGGGAGTGGCGCTCTGCGACTGTGGTCCCACTCCACAAAGGCGGTGCCTCCACCGACCCTGGAAATTACCGTCCCATTAGCTTGACAAGCCTTATCTGCAAAGCCATGGAGAGGATCATAATGGATCTCATAAATAAAGACATAGGGAACTTGCAGACTTTGGATCCAACCCAGTTTGGCTTTGTCAAAGGCAGATCATGCCTTTTAAACTTGGTTGACTTTTTCAAAACAGTCACCAAGGCCATTGATGAGGGAAAGGCAGTCCATACAGCCTACCTAGACCTGGCGAAGGCTTTTGATACAATACCTCACTCGGGCATCATTGAAAAACTCATCAACTTAAATGTAAACCCATACATTACAAGATGGGTTGCAAACTGGCTGAGTGACAGAACCCACAGGGTCAGAGTTGCTGGCGCCATGTCAGACTCAAAGCCTGTCACAAGTGGTGTCCCACAGGGCTCAGTCCTGGGCCCACTCTTGTTTGGCATCTACTTTTCTGAAGTACAAGCAAACACAGGAGGGTTATGGCTGACAAAGTTTGCAGATGACTGCAAACTGGGCGCCGTAGTTGAAAACACATCCAACACAGATATCCTTCAGAAGGGTCTCACAGAAACGGATAACATTTAGTCGAAAAACACAGCATTTATTGTATTTTCTGCCTATCTGAAAAAAACTTGAAAAAAAAAACAAAAAAAATACTCTTGTTTTCCATACTTTTCTAATAGTTTGTTCCAGTGATCAGATTTTGCTGATCCCTGGGCTTTGTCTTGGTTCCTGTGTTTCTCCATTTTCCTTGTTTGGTCAAGGTGTAGTTTCTTTACTCACTAGTGGGAGTAGGGAGTACTGAGCTGCCTGTTTGTCCTCAGAGGAGTGGTTTAAGGCAGTAACTTGTAGTTTATTGGCCATTTTGGGTCATTTCCTGTCTTTTCCAGCCCCCTGCTATAAAGCACGCTTTGGCGGGCTTTTCTGGCTATAGAGAACTCAGCACAGCTCCTCGTGGTGTCCAGCAGAGTTCCTAGAGCAGCAGAGACCAGAAAGACAAACTTTCCAGATTCTAAGTATTTTTTTCTGCATTTTCGACTTTTTAAGCCTTTCGATTGCTATTTCTGCCTGTTTTATTCTGCTATTACCTATTTTTACTGTTTTAATAGCTTGAATTGTTTATTGCACTTGCTTGTTTAAGTTTTGCTTAAAAGTTAAACAACAGGCTAATACACTCAAGTGTACTAGCTTTTGATAGCATTTAGTCGAAAAACACAGCATTTATTGTATTTTCTGTCTATCTGAAAAAAACTTGAAAAAACAAAAAAAAATACTCTTGTTTTCCATACTTTTTTAATAGTTTGTTCCAGTGATCAGATTTTGCTGATCCCTGGGCTTTGTCTTCGTTCCTGTTTTCTCCATTTTCCTTGTTTGGTCAAGGGGTAGTTTCTTTACTCACTAGTGGGAGTAGGGAGTACTGAGCTGCCTGTTTGTCCTCAGAGGAGTGGTTTAAGGCAGTAACTTGTAGTTTATTGGCCATTTTGGGTCATTTCCTGTCTTTTCCAGACCCCTGCTATAAAGCACGCTTTGGCGGGCTTTTCTGGCTATAGAGAACTCAGCACAGCTCCTCGTGGTGTCCAGCAGAGTTCCTAGAGCAGCAGAGACCAGAAAAGACAAACTTTCCAGATTCTAAGTATTTTTTTCTGCATTTTCGACTTTTTAAGCCTTTCGATTGCTATTTCTGCCTGTTTTATTCTGCTATTACCTATTTTTACTGTTTTTAATAGCTTGAATTGTTTATTGCACTTGCTTGTTTAAGTTTTGCTTAAAAGTTAAACAGGCTAATACACTCAAGTGTACTAGCTTTTGATAGCATTTAGTCGAAAAACACAGCATTTATTGTATTTTCTGCCTATCTGAAAAAAACTTGAAAAAAAACAAAAAAAAATACTCTTGTTTTCCATACTTTTCTAATAGTTTGTTCCAGTGATCAGATTTTGCTGATCCCTGGGCTTTGTCTTGGTTCCTGTTTTCTCCATTTTCCTTGTTTGGTCAAGGGGTAGTTTCTTTACTCACTAGTGGGAGTAGGGAGTACTGAGCTGCCTGTTTGTCCTCAGAGGAGTGGTTTAAGGCAGTAACTTGTAGTTTATTGGCCATTTTGGGTCATTTCCTGTCTTTTCCAGCCCCCTGCTATAAAGCACGCTTTGGCGGGCTTTTCTGGCTATAGAGAACTCAGCACAGCTCCTCGTGGTGTCCAGCAGAGTTCCTAGAGCAGCAGAGATCAGAAAAGACAAACTTTCCAGATTCTAAGTATTTTTTCTGCATTTTCGACTTTTTAAGCCTTTCGATTGCTATTTCTGCCTGTTTTATTCTGCTATTACCTATTTTTACTGTTTTAATAGCTTGAATTGTTTATTGCACTTGCTTGTTTAAGTTTTGCTTAAAAGTTAAACAACAGGCTAATACACTCAAGTGTACTAGCTTTTGATAGCATTTAGTCGAAAAGCACAGCATTTATTGTATTTTCTGCCTATCTGAGAAATACTTGAAAAAAAAAAAAATACTTTTTTTTTCCATACTTTTCAAATAGTTTGTTCCGGGGATCAGTTTTTGCTGATCCCTGGGCTTTGTCTTGGTTCCTGTTTTCTCCATTTTCCTTGTTTGGTCAAGGTGTAGTTTCTTTACTCACTAGTGGGAGTAGGGAGTACTGAGCTGCCTGTTTGTCCTCAGAGGAGTGGTTTAAGGCAGTAACTTGTAGTTTATTGGCCATTTTGGGTAATTTCCTGTCTTTTCCAGCCCCTGCTATAAAGCACGCTTTGGCGGGCTTTTCTGGCTATAGAGAACTCAGCACAGCTCCTCGTGGTGTCCAGCAGAGTTCCTAGAGCAGCAGAGACCAGAAAAGACAAACTTTCCAGATTCTAAGTATTTTTTCTGCATTTTCGACTTTTAAGCCTTTCGATTGCTATTTCTGCCTGTTTTATTCTGCTATTACCTATTTTTACTGTTTTAATAGCTTGAATTGTTTATTGCACTTGCTTGTTTAAGTTTTGCTTAAAAGTTAAACAACAGGCTAATACACTCAAGTGTACTAGCTTTTGATAGCATTTAGTCGAAAAACACAGCATTTATTGTATTTTCTGTCTATCTGAAAAAAACTTGAAAAAAAACAAAAAAAATACTCTTGTTTTCCATACTTTTCTAATAGTTTGTTCCAGTGATCAGATTTTGCTGATCCCTGGGCTTTGTCTTGGTTCCTGTTTTCTCCATTTTCCTTGTTTGGTCAAGGGGTAGTTTCTTTACTCACTAGTGGGAGTAGGGAGTACTGAGCTGCCTGTTTGTCCTCAGAGGAGTGGTTTAAGGCAGTAACTTGTAGTTTATTGGCCATTTTGGGTCATTTCCTGTCTTTTCCAGCCCCCTGCTATAAAGTTGCCACTGTTGCACACTAGGGCAGCGCCGGTTAAGCAGGTTTAAACTATTCGGGCTACCTAAAGTCCACTCTTCAAATTTTCCCTTAAAACTCCTTCCTCGAACTATACTACTGATCTAATCATCATATCCTATAACTAAAAAGATCATCTCTACTTGACTCCAAGTAGACTATTCTCTATCTGTTAAACCTAGCACTTGCTCCTACAGTACTTATTACCTTGATACGGCACTCTTGTCATAGATAGTACCCCAAAAAGGCAACCCCCCATTTCTCGGTCACCCACGTCCCCCGGAATCTTTTTTAAAGTTTTTTTGTCTATCCTTCTAGCATGTCGAGGGATCAGTTGCTAGTGTCCTCTCCTGCTCAGCTGGTGAACCTGGGAATATTGAGGCAATGCTACAATTGCCTCATGTACACAGACAACCCTCTCCTCCTCCCACAAAACACAAATACATGCGAGAGATGCAACTATATGGCCAAACTGGAGGCTGAGCTCTCTCAACATAGGACTGGCAAGACCAGTCAGGAGGAGAAGGTTACCACACAGACTATAGACCCAGTCTCACATAGTACCATTACAACCTCAAATCATACACATAAACACACAAAGACATACTCGAGGCTCTGATCAAAAATCTACCAAAACAGCAGAGGCCACCAAAGCAGACACCCAAACAACCACCACCTCAGAACACAACACCTGCAACACATAGACCTCACAGTCAGAGTGTCAAACAGTCACAGCCCTTAAGGCCAAACACAATGCCAGACACACTAGTCATTGGTGACTCCATAGTCAGACACACTGGCGTCCCTCACCAGACTGAGTAAGGAGAAGGTCACAGTAAGCTGCCTGTCGGGCGCTAGAATCCGCCACATAATGCAAGCACTCAGGTCTCTCAACAGCAGGTACAAATATGACTCAGTCATTGTCCACGCTGGTGTAAGCGACCTGAGATGTACCTCCTTGGACTACATGAAAAGAGACATTGAGGAGCTCTCTGATTATGTAGCCCAGGCAGGTATGACCCTGACCTTGAGCAGTATCCTACCTTCACCAAGAATGATGCCACAATACAGAGATAAGATGATCAGCTTTAACAATTGGCTTAAACACTGGTGTCATTCAAAGGGGATCCAGTGTCTGTCTGCCTGGGATGACATGCTGGACAAGCCACGCTGCTTAAGGGACGGCTTGCACCTGTCACCCTGGGATTCGGATATTGGCAAAGGCTCTTGCCACCCCATAGTGCCTTTTTAGGCAAGGCTCAAATTCTAAACCTACCACCCTAGAAAACAAAAAGGAAAAAACTAAGGGTAATGCTGCTCAATGCCAGAAGTCTAAATCTCAAAATGCCTTTTCGAGGCCCTTCTCAGTATGGAGAACATCGATGTCTGTGCTGTGACAGAAACCTGGTTCAAGGCTCCTGAGAGCACCCCAGCTATCAGGTTTTACCTCATATCATGCGTTCCGGCCCCAAAATCCGGACAATACCAAGAAAGGAGGGTATCCATATTCATCAAGGACACCCACACCTCAAGACTGGTGGCATACGATGCATCGGAGACCATCCAGGTGCAATTAACCATAGGCAAGACTGCTCTGCAAATTGTAGCATGTTACATGCCACCCTCACAAACTCAGGAACCTCACATGGCCTTCCTGAAAACACTAGAGGGGATAAATGTATCACCAAACACCATCATACTAGGTGACTTCAATTACCCTAATATAGACTGGGAACACTACTCAAGCCCAAACACCCTAGCCCAAAAGTTCCTGGAATTCATAAACTCAAATGCCATGGAACAACTAGTCACCATCCCCACAAGAGGAGACAGCATACTTGATCTCATCATCACGAACATGGGAGCACAATGTTCAACACCAGAAGTATACCCCTCACTGGTGAGATCAGATCACAAACTAATCTCGCTGGAGGTCCTCATCCCACCCCCACCTGAAATAAAAAAGACCACAGTAAAGAACTTCTCAAAAGCCGACTTCACACTTCTAAAGACTAGTGTGGTCTCCTTTAAGGCCCCGAGCCGGCGGAAAACAGTACTCAAGCAGCTGAATCACTTACAAATGCCTTCTACCAGCACCTGCAGGACTGCATGGATAAGGCAATCCCAAGCAAAACAAAGACTCTTTGTACCAAAGGCAAGCGTCCAGTCTGGTGGACCCCAGCCATAAACAAACTCTACAACAAAGGAGGAAGCCACTACAAGATAGAGCAAAATCCTTAAAAGGTAAGACACCCTTGATCACTATAAGTAAAAACTAAGAGCTCTCATAAAATCATCCAAAGCAAATTTGAGAGAAAAATAGCTAAAGACTCAAAAGACAATCATAAGGCCTTCTTTAGCTATGTTAGAAACCTGGGAGGAAACTCCCAGATATGCTCAGAACTAGTTCAAAATGATGTGAAGATTACTGATCCTACAGACATTGCCAACATACTGGTTGACAGGTTCAGTGCAAACTTCTCCCCTCCCCAAAGGAGAGATATCTATACCAAACGTTTGCAGCCCCCCAAACATCTCCAGCGCCCAAGTGAGAACTGCTCTCTCCAAAGCAAAAAACACAGCATCCATGGGACCTGATGGTGTCTCCAGCTGTGTGCTCCACGAACTCAATGAGGAATTAAACCCACAGCTAGGACAGCTGTTTAATCAAAGTCTTACCTCGGGATACGTACCCAGTGGCGCACTGCAACTGTGGTCCCACTGCACAAAGGCGGTGCCTCCACCGACCCTGGAAATTACCGGCCCATTAGCTTGACAAGCCTTATCTGCAAAGCCATGGAGAGGATCATAATGGACCTCATAAATAAAGACATAGGGAATTTGCAGACTTTGGATCCAACCCAGTTTGGCTTTGTCAAAGGCAGATCATGCCTTTTAAACTTGGTTGACTTTTTCGAAACAGTCACCAAAGCCATTGATGAGGGAAAGGCAGTCCATACAGCCTACCTCGATCTGGCTAAGGCCTTTGATACAATACCCCACTCGGGTATCATTGAAAAACTCATCAGCTTAAATGTTAACCCATACATCACAAGATGGGTTGCAAACTGGCTGGTGACAGAACCCACAGGGTCAGAGTTGCTGGCGCCATGTCAGACTCAAAGCCTGTCACAAGTGGTGTCCCACAGGGCTCAGTCCTGGGCCCACTCTTGTTTGGCATCTACTTTTCCAGTACAAGCAAACACAGGAGGGTTATGGCTGACAAAGTTTGCAGATGACTGCAAACTGGGCCATAGTAGAAAACACATCTGACACAGATATCCTTCAGAAGGGTCTCACAGAAGCGGATAACTGGTGCCAGAGCCACGGACTAAAGTTGAATGCCAAAAATGCATAGTCATACCCTTCGGAAAAACAAGGTTACCTAGCTACCAAATAGGTGGCAATCCACTGACCACAGAAGAAGTTATCAGGGACCTGGGGACCCAGGTTGATAGTAGTCTGTCATTCGACACCCATGTAGCTAAAGTAGTTAGGAAGACCTTCTACATTGCCCACCTTATCATGAAGGGATTCTCATCTAGATCAAGGGAGGTCATAGTCTCCCTTTACTCATCACTCATCAGACCAATGATTGAGTACAATGCCCCATTCGGAATGTATCTGACCCGACACTTGCAGCAGCTGGAGAGGCCACAAAGTTCCTCACCAAAGGATAAAGGGTCTCAAAAATCTGTCCTATGCTGCCCGACTGAAAGAACTCCAGCTCTATTCAGTCGCTTACCGCTTGCTCAGAGGTGACCTTTGCCTAACATACAAGGCCATGTCAAACCCAGATTTGATGAATATGCTTCACCTCAAAAAATCTAGATCCATCAGAGCCACAAGGGCGGAGACTTAAACCTCGACACGGCTATTAATAGGGCGTGCTGGAGGGATAGATTCATCACCCAAAGACTCCCTATGCTGTGGAACAAAATCCCGGTACATGTGAGGCAGAGCCCCTCGCTGGCCTTGTTCAAGAGAAATCTTGACCAATGGATGGGAGATCGCAGATATACCCCAGGGATTACCTCAGTGTCACTGCTCGATAGAGGCACAGCAAAATAATGGGTATAGTTCCCCATACTAAAGGGGTGGCGTAAGCCACAAAACGATGGGCTAGGCTTGTAAATGCCCTCGGGCAGATAGCCTAGTATGAACCTATGAACCTATGAACCTATGGTGCCAGAGCCATGGCCTAAAATTAAATGCCAAGAAATGCATAGTCATACCCTTCGGGAAAAATAAGGTTACCCCTAGCTACCATATAGGTGGCAATCCCCTGAACACAGAAGAAGTTATTAGGGACCTGGGAACCCAGGTTGACAGTAGCCTTTCATTCGACACTCATATTGCTAAAGTAGTTAGGAAGACCTTCTACATTGCCCACCTTATCATGAAGGGATTCACATCTAGATCAAGGGAAGTCATAGTCTCCCTATACTCATCACTCATCAGACCAATGATCGAGTACAATGCCCCATTCGAATGTATCTGACCCAACACTTGCAGCAGCTGGAGAGGCCACAAAGTTCCTCACCAAAAGGATAAAGGGTCTCAAAAATCTGTCTTATGCTGCCCGACTGAAAGAACTCCAGTTATATTCAGTTGCTTACCGCTTGCTCAGTGGTGACCTATGCCTGACATACAAGGCCATGTCAAACCCAGATTTGATGAACATGCTTCATCTCAAAAATCTAGATCCCTCAGAGCCACAAGGGCGGGAGACTTAAACCTCGACACAGTTATTAATAGGACGTGCTGGAGGGATAGATTCATCACCCAAAGACTCCCTATGCTGTGGAACAAAATCCCGGTTTATGTGAGGCAGAGCACCTCGCTGGCCTTGTTCAAGAGGAATCTTGACCAATGGATGGGAGATCGCAGATACACACCAGGGGTTACCTCAGTGTCACTGCTCGACAGAGGCGCAGCAAAATAATGGGCATAGTTTCTCCAAACTAAAGGGGTGGCGTAAGCCACAAAACTATGGGCTAGGCTTATAAATGCCCTCCGGCAGATAGCCTAGTATGAACCTATGAACCTATGAACCTATAAAAGCATTGTTCTCTTCGAACACGGAAGGCATACCAATATCACTCATTTTCCTGCCCAGCCAAAAAGGAAAATTCCTGGTGTTTCAACTTTTTGAAAAATCCATTGAGTCTGGCAACATGCACCACTGGTAAAATAAAACTGTAGAAACCAAACCACCAGTGACCAGAGTGGAGAAAACACCACAAGGAACAAACAACCCACTCTGTGCTGTTGCCTCAAAAAAATCCACAGGCATGAAATGATCCAAAATATTGGAAAAAACACAGGTTTATTACTCCAGCCAGTCAAAGCAGTAAAATAGCTTAAAAAACATACAGAATAAATAGAACACAACTGTAGTGCATCCATCACAGTCAAGCGCTTTCGTCCTGCTCTAGGACTTCTTCAGAACTATTCCAGAGTTTGGCAACATATTCAGTACAGCAATTATATTGTCTTCCAAAGGCTTTGTGAGATCTGCTTATTGCAGCACGCTTGTATTTGTGATGAGATCACTTCTGCCACCCTGATTTATATTGTTGCTTACGTAAAGCCAAAGCTGTCAAAACCTGAGGGTGAAAAGTAACAGGTACATCTTACAACTCAGGCCAAAACTGCTCAGTGTGCAAACAAAATAAATCACTTCAAAAAACACAGGTACTTCATTCCTGTTACAGCTTTAAGAAAATTGAATTAAAGAAAAAATAACAGCACAATGTATTTATTAAAGCACCTAACAATTTAAAATGTTTCCAGTTTATTTACCTGCCATTTGTTAACTAAGTGAGTGGCCTGGTCTGTGTACCTTTTCAGCCACAATAGCAAAGATAAATTCAATATATATATATATATATATATATATATATATATATATATATATAAAAAACATTCTGGATCTGTATGTGTGTGTGTGTGTGTGTGTGTGTGTGTGTGCATGTGTGCGTGTGTGTCTGGAAGATTCAGAGGCATAGAGAGCATGGCCCACAGTGTGAAAAATAGGGTGGTATGCAATGCTTGCAGTCACCTAATTACAAGGAAATGAAGCATCCTATGTAAATGGGGCACACAGATTGTGTAAATGACAACAATGAACATGGCAAAGTGATTCCAAAATGCATAACTCAGATACATAGTGCCACATTATACACTTATGCTGAACACCACGGCATTTTGGTGTGTACTATGAATACAACAGGCATATACATAAATATTAATAAATCTATAAATTACAGCCAAACAACATGCTAGTGTCCAGTATTAAGAGCTTGTGCCTATAAGACTGAGCATTTTGCCTGTATGTGCCATTGTTGGAAGTACTGAGTAATCTCGGAATCTCTCTCATTTCAACTCACAAACATTCACAGACTATCTAAAAATAACAGCTTGGTTACCCTTAAAAAGTTTGCCTCTTGATAGTGTCGTTGAATACTTTAACAGCACTTTCCTAAACCTTCTTAATAGTCTCGCTCCACTAAAAAAAAAAAAAGAGTTAAAGCCTCTACCTCCCCTTGGTTAACTAAAGAAACCAAATAAATCATGCACCTAAGAGATAAGAAATGGAAACTATGCCAGAAAAATAAATCACCCCGTGTCCTAACAGAAGTTAACAACTTTGTAACACTGTAAAAATACTAATAATCAAGGACCATAAATCATACTATAGCAAACTACAATCTGAACACTTATCCAACCATAGAAAATTCTGGAGCTCCATCTCCTCCCTCCTTCACCCTAAAACAAGGATAACCCATGCCCTAACATAAATTATTCTGATCCAGAAACTGCCTCTCTTTTCAATAACTTCTTTATTGACTCCATAGTCAAACCTACTACCTCCTTCTTCTACTCCCCTTCATCTCCCCTCCCCGCAACCTACAACTCCTTCCAATCTCAATTCCACTACCCCAAATTTAAATTCTCTCCAGTCTCTACAAACAGAATAAAAAAACTCCTCCTCCAATTGAAACCATGCTCCCCTGCCCCTGATAACCTACCCGCATCTTTCCTCAAACTAGCTGCAGATAGCATTGCATACCCCATCTCCATCATAATTAACAGATCCATCTAAGGATCATATGTCCCCTCCCTCTGGAAACATGCTTATATCATCCCATACCATAAAGGAGACAAAAACACTGACACTTCTAACTTTCGGCCCATAGCCATCCTCTCCCCATTCAATCCCAAATGATATCTTATCTGACCCAAAACAACCTACTAACCCCAACACGCGGTGCATCCAGGGCATAGTACCATCACTGTCCTACTCTCGTATCTAGACTCTTATCAATCTTGCACAAGACACTGGCAAAATTGTCTCCACTCTGTTCCTTCACCTTTCCAAAGCCTTTTATACTGTTTCTCACCCCTTACCTTTATCCCAACTCTCCTGTCTCATTCTCTCCCCTCCAACTATCACCTGGTTCACTAGCTACATTTCTGAAAGACAGCAAGGTGTAAAATGGAATAACTCATTCACTTCCTTTCTACATACCCCAACTGGTGTTTCCCCTGGGCTCTGTCCTTGGCCCCCTCCTCTTTAACATTTTCATAAATAACTTCCACCAGTCTCTATCTGATACTACACTAATCCAATATGCTGATGACTTGACTATTATCTGTTCAGCAGAGACCCCCTCTGACCTTCTCCGCAAAACTCAGCTTTCTCTAATACTGAATCTTGGATGCATAGTAATCACCTCACCTTAAATGCCAACAAAACAAAGCTAATGCTCTTCTCCCCATCCAAAAACACCAATATAGACAAAAACTATTTTACAGTAACTGCTCAGAATACCACCCCCATAGAAATAGTGTCACATACCAAACTGTTAGGTGTCATAATCAATGAAAATTTTAAATATGACACACATTCAAACTAACATAAAAAAACTCACCAAAAACTAGGTCTCCTGTACAGACACAATCAGTAACTCTCTCCTTCCACCAGATGAACCCTTACCTCTACTTACCTCCTACCCTCTCTTATCTATGGTGCCCCCTAATTTACTAATCTTCAGTTTGGCTTACAGGCCAAGCTGGAAACCTGCTACAATAAGATCTCCAAATGTGCCACCAATTCCAGAAACATCTCTCACCACTGCCTCTCTTTGCACTCTCTGCAATGGCTTAAACTCCCTAACTACCTCAAACTTCTTAAACTTTCTGTGACACCCGTGCCCTGGCCCTTCAATCAAGGAGCCTCAGTCCTCACCACTAACACCAGAGAGGGCGTCTCATATGAGAGGAAAGGATAACAAATACACACAGTAAAGTGCAATTTTCCTTAAGAGCACACAGAGATCACAGTCAGTCCAGGGCTGGTCGCTCCCTTGCTCTCCAGGTCCCCAATAAGACTCCCCACTGACACAGCTATAGGGTCCAGATCTCAGCTTAGTAGGCAAGCTAAAATTCTCTGTCCAACCAGTGCTTCATGTCTCGGCCCAAGTAGCTGACATACACACACACACACACACACACACACACACACACACACACACACACACACACACACATATATACGCACACACACACACACACACACACACACACATACACACACACACACACACACACACACACACACACACACACACACACACACACACACACACACACACACACACGCACACACACACATGTGCACACACACATACATATATATGTACTTTGGGAAGAGGTTATACAACCACACAGGCACTCCTGGGGAAGGGTGGCACAGGTTCTCCAGCTGTGCCCCTTTCTCCTAGACTATATGGTAGTTCCACTTGCCAGCACCCACTAATACTTATCAGCTACTCAAATGCCCATAAAAGGGTGTCCAATTATTACTGTGCAATATTATTATCCAATTGGTAGATGTGACTAAACAGTCAAGGCTTATTAGAGTGGCTTTGTACAATAAACTCTATAAATATACAATGTACTCTAGAGCTTAACTTATCTCTACATAAACCAGCCACAGTTAAAAGGTTTAAAAATATTTAATAATAAATAATTAAAACCACAAGGCAATACTTTCTACTACACAGTGCTAGTCAAAAGAGTTCAGAGATCACACAGAAATACTTAAAATAAATTAGTAAGTAGTACAGTTCTGACATTACAGAAAAACACTTAATCTAATCTTTATAGTCCTATCTATTTCTACAAGAAAGCACACTTCTAAGATAACTTACTTAAGAGAGAATAAGGCAGTGCTGTGAGTTGGATAGTCAAGGCAAAATGCTTACAATCTCTCTCTGAGCAACAGATTTTAAAATCACTGACAAACATTTCTTCTGGGCCCTCCCAGATTACATCATTTTTGACACTTAGCCTGAGGTTCCCAGGCTAAAAGGCTACATTACTTAGCAAGCTAACACCTGCTCAGGAAGCTACAACAATAAAAGACATTTCACTTGTACACTCTAGTAATTATTCCTTAAGTTAAAACAATAAAAAGAATGTGCTAGCCCAGACCAAATGGCTCCGAGCTCTAGAGATCACAGAACTTACAAGACATAATTTTAATTTCAAAGAACAGATGTGAAATGCTTGACTTAGTTTTCTTTACAGCAGAGGGCAATGTTGCCACATTGTTGTAACAGCATTTCTTTACATTTAAGGCAACAAGCCTGTAGTTTATGTTTATATTTACAAATGACAGAATTATCTGCAGAATTCTATCCAGATAGGCTGGCAGCCTACATCCTCCTCTACCAGTCTTCACACTTACCACTGCCCGCAACCTTATATTCCAACTTTCGAGCTGTCCCTCTCTGTCTACCTCCTTAACCCCATACATTCCCAACTGCCCACTTAGATCTGAAAACCATAGTCTTTGTAAAAATACATAAACCTCTTTGAGCCCCAGGACACCTACTATTATCCAGCTCCTTAGCTAAAAACTCTGGAATTCTCTTCCTGCCTCCCTTAGAAATATCCAAAGCCACTCTAATTTCAAATCCCTTCTCCACTCTCACCTATTTTCAAAGTGGGAATGCTCATGTTCCCCTACTACATAACTCCTTAATACCATCTCCCAAGCACTATAGCTTATACTTGCTTCCACAGTGCTCATCTACTTCTGCAACAACTACCTCTGCCTGACATGTATTAACTCCCCCCAAACCCACTCCTTCTCCCCTAAAAAACTTTCTTTTACCTCACCTTATCTCCCTCTTTTCATATTTTCCTGGATTCAAATAAATAAATACAATAAAATAAAATAAAAAAAGTTTATACTTTGTAGTTATACTTTGTATATACTACTCAATATATAATCATATATATTTTGTAAATACTACTTGGACCATTGTATTCACATTGCCCTTTTCTTTTTAATCTGTGTTTTTCATCACTGCAGGCTACCATGTATTCTTGAACTTTGGAACTCGTATATTCATCTATATTTGTATTTATAACTACTGCATAATTGTCAATGTCTGTGGAGCTTTTCTCCCCAGGCCTCCACTGCAAACAGGCTCTTCCAGGCCCAGTGGACTACCCTAGTCATCAAACTGAAATAAATAAATAAATACTGACAGCAGCATACATACCAGATCCTAGCAGACCAGCAGACACTGGATTGATACCAGATAAACAAGGACACCTTATGAGAACTAGTCAAACTGTATTACTAACAAGCAGAATCAAGGTTGATGGCTACAATCAGCTGCAAGCAGTGGTCAGAGAAAGTTCTAAGGTCAAGAGAGAGGCTCAAAATCTGGAGGTTGACTGGAGTGAAAGCACAAGAGTTCAAGTAAATATTCAGTACTCTAGCACCTCAGGAAGAAAAGGAAATATATAGATTTGCAGAAGAACGACAATATCTCAAAAAATGTGTATAGACCATAGAACAGAGGTATGGAAATAAGGTACATAACAAACAAACATTGGTGGTGGAACACAGAAGTCTAGAAAGTTATCAAAATAGATAAAGAATTCAGGAAAAACTGGGATACAGAAAGGGTTGGTTAACAAACAAGCTAAGAGAGAAGTTTAAATGGCAAGGAACAAGCCATTAGAGAAACATTACCAGCTTCTGGAAAATTACTCAGCAGATGGCACAAATAAAGTCTATCAGGCTGCAAGACAAAGACAGAAAGGTAAAGATGGTACTTCATCAGACCTTATTAATAAGGAATTCCAGCAGCACCAGTCCACAGGACATCAAAGACAGATGGAAGGAGTACTTCCAGCAGCTTCTGAATAAAGAAACCACACAAAAGCTGTACTGCCCTATATCCACCTCCAATGAAAGAAGAAGAAGAGCCCACCCTAGAATAAGTAAAAACAGCACTAAAGAAAATGAAGTCAGGGAAAGCAGAACGCTTAGATGACATTATTGCAGACATTATCAAGATACTGGATGAGTTGTGGAAAAATGTCTCTTGAAGGTACTCATAACAGAATAGAGGAAAGGAGTATCCCAGATGATGGGTGAATAAGCATCCTAGTGCCAGTTTACAAGAGCAAAGAGGACATTTGCAATTGAAAAGCAGCAAGCTGAGATGAAGTCACTGCAGATATGATTCAGATGCTGGATGAGTTAGGGAAGAAATGGCACACACATATCCAGTTATCAATAAACAATCATCCTCACAGTGGAGTTGATTATAGTCAAGGAAACATTCACTCAGTCACCAACATGTACACTCCATCTCACACACACACACTCATGCAGCTTCATTTGTATCCCTACAGACATGGACAAACATCTGCACACATGGACACACTAAAACCCCGCCACCCCCACCTCATCACTGAACTTACCTGCACTGTGACGGCTTCCTTAGGAGTGACTGGATGACCGTTGTGTTTTGACAGCCTTTGCTTTTCTCCTCTAACAGTGACATTTTGCACTCTGATACTCTAGAACCACTGGCATTTCCTGTCCCCCAAATTGCCACCTTAGCATTCAGCTCTGCCTCCAACACCATCCTCCATGCTGAGACCCCCACTGGTGGGAATCCTCAACAGAAGGGCAGTCTAAGAATCAGAAGCACTTCCAGTGAAGGCCAAAATGGACATGCTGAGATTCCACTCACAGTAATTCTTTCTGAATCCCAGCCATGCTTTAACAACCAGCTGCTCATTTCCAAATATGAGTAAGGTACAAGCAGTCTATACAGATGTCTTTGATGATATGGTCTGGAAAATACACCAAATGGTAAAAATGCAGATGATATGGTTGGCCGTATTAAATGTAGGAGATGGCAAAGGTATAATAAAATGAAAAAAGAAAAAACACTGAATGTTCAATAGAAAACTTTACAAAATAAAAATTGCAAAACCTCCAAAATTATATTTAGATGGAGGACCAAATAAGCCATGCAAGTAAACAGGACAAAAATAAAAAGTAGTTCAGCAGCAGTTCAGTTACAGTCATTCAAAACAAGCAAGCTAAATGGAAACATTGAAGCAAATAAAGAAAAGAGCAAAGTCAGGAGTTTACCAAGTAATTAGAGTCCAGAAGTCAAAGGATCAAAATATAAAGCACTCTATATCCAAACCTCTCAAACCTCTTAGAACAAGAAATCTGGACAAAGACATACATTTTGAGGAGGACAAAGGCCCCAAAAATAGGGACAATTTTTAAATACTGCTCCAATAAACTTAGAAAGTTGATAGAATAATAGGTTTTGCATAAGTATGAATTTTTTGAAGGGTATTAAGTCTTAATGTAAAATGTCTGTCATTATGTGCTGACTTCAGTCCTCAGTAATTTGCCAAAAAAAACAAACATTTTATGATGAGCAGTCCAATAACAAAATGCAAAAATCTGGACATTGGAAAATATGGTTGGGACAACAGAAAAGAACTGCCAACCAGCAATTGGTCAGTTGTGTTATCAAACCTAAACAGGTAGGCTGTCAAAATATCCTATTAACTGAATGAACCACACATATATGACATTAATTGAGATACCTCATACATAATGCCAAAATGAAGACAGAAACAGATTCAGGGTCAGTGGTAACAGACAGGCCTTCTCAAGTCAAACATCCAACTTCAAATGTCTTCAAAGCTGTTCAGGCCCAGTAAACCAGGACCAGATATTGACCAGCAGTTCCAGAATGCAAATAGGAACTGGATCAGTGGTATAAGCAGTTACTAGCTACTTGTAACAAATGATTTTTAGGACCTGAATATCAAACTGTTAACATCTGAGTTTTTCAGCCTCAGAAATCAAGTTCAGTACAGAAATGCAAACTGCAAAACCACTAATAGCATTAACAGACAGACAGAGACAAAAATCAACAGCAATCGCATTGAAATCAAGCAACAGCTCTGTGAGTCTGAATAAGTCAATTAATCAGGGAGTACTCCAGGGCAATTTGGAAATTGGGCTAGGCTCCTCAACAGTCTTATGGACAATGTGCTTAGTAGCTGCTTATGAGCCTATGAATGTAAGATGCCTTACACCACTGACAGCGAAATACCACCATTTAATACACATATCCAAAATCACAGTCAGAGGAAGGCAAGACACAGATACCACCATTTAATACACATATCCAAATTCATAGTCAGAGAAAGACAAGGCAGTCAGAAGCAGAGGTATGCTGAAGTTGCTTATGAAAATTGCCTTTGAGATATGTAGTTAGGGAGCGTCAGGGTCAGATGTGGATTGGAATGGTGGTAAGGAGAACAACAGAACAGCCCAGGTCATCCATTATCAGAACCAAGAAAGGCAAGGTGTACCAAAGGAATGAAAGATACCTTAATATGTCTTCTGAGGAAAAAAGGGTGGAAGATTTTCAGAGTGATGATCCAAGCAGAGGAAATGCAGAAATCTCTGAGTGGCACTAGTTGCTCAGAACAAAGTTACTGAATTTTCTAGATCTTTCATTTGTGAAATGACTCTAATAATGTGACCCAAGAGGTAGAGCGGGCAAACTACGAGAAAACTGTTTGTAGCTGTATAGTTAAGGGGCCTATGCTTAAAGCTCAGTATAAGAATGGAGGAAGTCAGGATATCGCATGTACAGAA
The DNA here is from genome assembly GCF_019279795.1 of Protopterus annectens. NCBI lineage: Eukaryota > Metazoa > Chordata > Ceratodontiformes > Protopteridae > Protopterus > Protopterus annectens. The sequence goes on from NC_056745.1 coordinate 1,330,167,819, forward strand.
GGTGCAAGCCCGGTAGCATTAGAACTGAGTGCTGGACAAAAAAGCCCTCAGCCTGCTTTAGGCAGTCAGATAATGGCAGTAACTAGGAAGAAGACGAAGGGAAAGCCAGTGGCAAAATTACATTAAGCATTCTCTGCCCATATACCTTATAGCCATGCACACAGAAAGTGTATCTTGAACATTCTATGGGTTGTTCCAGAAAGGTATATTTTGGCACAGACAGCACTGAAAGTTGGATTTTACTCATACTTCTCAAACTCTTATCGCAAAAAGTCTGCACAAAGCCTAAAATAATGGAGGGGCAAAGGCTTAAAAATAGGGACAGATTTTATATATTTACTTACAAACATAGAATGTTGCTAGACTAGTAGGTTTTCTATTAGCATGCATTTTTCTGAATGATATGAAGTCTGAAACTCAAATGCATGTGATTATTTAGTGACTTCAGTCCTCAGTGATTTGCCAGGAAAAAAAACTAATTTAATGAGAAACAGACCAAAAATATAAGGCAAAAGTCAGGACATTCTGTGAAAATTTGGGCAGTTGAGAGGTACGATTTTATGAAGGAGCTGATTCCAAAAGCAACTGTTGTAATAATGAAAATGTGCTGTTCTAAAACCAGTCAACTAATAGGATTATGCTACCACCTGCTGTATAATCTGCTTATTACACATTACAGAACTGCAAGGCAGTGTCAGTTATGTGCTTTTTCAGACCTAAAAATGCTGCACAATAATACTAGCGTCCAGAAGGCAAAGGAATTAGGGAAAAATACTTTAACATGTGATACACAAAAGGTTCTTTTTCAGAAATGTAGCTGAAATATACAATTTATGTTGTGCTATGTAGTATGTAGATGGATACTGGGAAATTGCATCACTATCACAGAGACAGAGCTCATTAATAACCATTTATTTTCAATCCTCTGTGAGATACTGCTAATCACATTAAAGCAAGAGAATTCAGATCTTCCTGACAAAATCATAGGAAAACACCCATTCAGTCATTCTTTCTCATGACATGTTATCACAATGGATGTTTTAACATTAACCTCATTTATAGACTTCTTTATTGCACTTTTTCAGTTTGCCTTTTGCAAGGTTTTATAATGAAAAAAAATACCTATCAAGCCTTCAATATCACCATATTCAACTATCCAAGATACTCAACTGTTTATTTATTTAGTAAATGAATTAGTTGCTATACGTATCATGACATAAGATAATACAAACCATATCTGCATAAAAAAGATAAGACAAAGACAAAAGTCATAACTAGTCAAATACAAAGAAAGCATAAATATATCAGTCATAGAAATTCTCCAGATATAGTAGCCCTCTCTCTCCCTGTAGCTTCACATCTAACCCCTTCCTACCTTGTCACCCAAAATGAACTTCAGCCTCAGAACCTGTACTGTTGAATACCACCCATCTCTCTCAAACTCCTGGATAAAATATCTAATCTACCCTCACCCATCTTCTTTTCACATTATTTGTAAACATTACAGCCACCAATGCTGCTAAACTTTTAGCTACATTGTAATATCATTTTCCCCTATTCATTGTATCCATTTAGTCTGACCTCTCCCACCCTTTAGATATAATACCACGTACCCTGCCTTAAATAAACCATGCACTTTCTTTTTATCCCTTAATCCTTCTTTGTCCCTTCTCAATCCCAATAAAATGAAAAGCCAAACCCAGGGTATAGTTTTCTCAAAAATAACTTTATAGGTCCCTATGACCCTATTACAAACATCTTGGATCTTTTGAAACTCCCTAAACATGTGAACGTTGCCTGCCACCTTTTCTCCACATTTCAGACACTTACTCTTAACCTAGCACTATCTATTCTGTAATTACTATGCAGTTTTATACCATCTATAAATCTTCCTCATATCCTGGATCCTACACTGTCACTATGGAATTTAACGTACATAATCTCTGCAAAACCCTTTATCATTCTTTCTTTGAAAAAGTTACAACTTCTACAGTATGCATCTCTTTTATGTGTCATTCCAAAGATCATCTGACATAGTTATTTATAATCAGTTTAGCATAGATTCTTCAGCATCCCAGGTCACTCTATATAACTTCATGATTTTCACATCATGAAAGACTATCAGTTTGACCCGTAAAGGATATATCACCCTTAGTTGCATACACCATGTCTTAATTGTCATCTGTAACTGTTTAAATAATAATCTCTCACCTACCTGTAACCCATTTTAGCTTATGCTCAGGCCAACAAAACAAATATATGGAAAACTTTCCCTCCCACTTATTACAAATCTTATCTTTGACACTCACGATTCCTTTTTTTATTTACAGCTTATTCAACAAACTTTCTGAAATACCCAACTCTTTTAAGAAGTAGTGACAATTATTTTTTTTTGCTTTAAATAGCACATTTTTAACTAGCTCCTGCCCACTGCAGTTATTTGCTCTCATAGCTTTATGTGGTACAGAACAATAATGTGGTACACATTAAATAGTTTTTGTAAACTTTTTGTCTTAATTTTTGGTTTGCTTTCAAGGGATTTTACAGGATTATGTGATGACTTAAACTTACCGTCAAATATGAAAAACTGAGATTAGAGATGGCTTTAAGCAATAATTCTGCAAAAGTATGCCCTGTATTCCTATGAGAGGAAGGAGTTTCCATGATAGAACCTCGAACTATAAATGATCAACATTCTTTCAAAAAATAAAGTGTAAATAAAACAGTAACATAGAGAAACTAGCTGCAGCAATTTAAAAGCGTGTTTACACTGGAGTTTTGCTCCTACACTTCCTGACATAGAGAACCATGCTACTCACATCCCTAGTACTTAACTCTGAGATCACTGAACCTCATTAGTAGAAGAATTCTCTTAGATATCTTAAATTTGATCTTATAATAAGTAGTATAGAACTCATTGGTTTGGGATCACATTTCACAATGTCAGTGGGTAGTAACCTAACTTTCTGCCTTGCACTCACAGTATAACTACTTTTTCGCAAAATATATCCACATATGCTTTCAGAGAATTCCTTGCATGTAAGCTGTTCTTAAGGCTTTTCTAAGAATGTTCATAAAACTTTTACTTTTCCCATTTACTTGTAATAACAAATGAATCACTTCCATTTTCTTGAATGTTTCTTATCTGGAAACATGATGGGACCGCTACCTATTTTTTTTTTTGTCTGCTATCTGCTCTTAAAACAGTAGGAATTTTTTAAAAAATTAAAAAATATTAATCCATTCCTTGAATCACAATTGTAGCAGATGTAGAATTAATCAGTTCTGTTACAGGGCACCTGATGTAGTAAATATTCATTAACTGCATAGATCCATAGAAATTAGCATTCAGTTTAGACCATGGAGAACTTGGAAATGGAGCCATTGTAACTGGTTCTTATGATGTTCTTCATTGTTTCACTGTTGCAGTCATCACATTTGGGATATCCCTGCCAGGGTAGCCCTCAGATGGCAAGAATACCAGAGGTTTAGTATTTCTGAGTCAGTTGTTGTTGCTTCAGGACTGATGTCAGGTCATCAGTAGTATAAAGTAAGGCAGCCGACGCCATTACATCAGTCTTTCTTGCCGAGGAGCCAGAAGCAGAAGCATAAGTGCCGGTCGGCCGCTACCTGAGTTTTGTCTTCTGAATTGAAGCTGATGTCTTCTAAAGCTAAGTACGCCATTGGGGATCCTTTTTTCTTGCTCTAACGGATGTCAGAAAAAGTTAACAATTGTCTCGCTTGTGAAAAGCAAATACCATACCGAGATTTGCATTCTTACTACGTCATTTGCTTAGGCCCAGACCATGATGTCCCTCACTGTTACTTTTGTGCTTTGTTTAATGCCAGAACTATACATTATCGGGCCCTTATTGTACTTAAATATTTTCGCTTAAAGTCCTCGAATTTTGATATGGCTTCGGTAAGCCATCCAACAGCAGATCTTTTGAAAAAGCGTAAGGATAAAGACAGAGACATACCGCACAGGTCCAAACCTAGCGAAGATGCTTCCGTTAAGCTAGTCGTCAGTTTTCCGGTCCTCAGTGAGGCGCTTTCATAGCCCCTGATGCCCGCTTCTGTGGATTCACAGGCCACTACTGAGACCCTTTCGGAGTCCAGTATGCCGCAAAACTCTTCTTTGACTAAGGATCCTGCGGTTGTCTCTACCTTGGATGGGTCCAGAGCCGCTGAGCAGGCACCGACTTCCAAGGAAGTACTTTGCACCACCGATTCTCAACACAAACCAACGACTTCTTTCGCGTCTACTGTTCTTTCAAAAACTACTGAGTTTCTAAGGCCCAGGGTAAGAACCACACCCAAGAAACTGACGACCCAATCTCAGGCACCTGCTTCCTTGCCTCAGACTCAAATGCTTAAAATGGCTGAAGACCTTATCATGCTGATCAGGGGAAGCCAAGCTACCCCTTCCAAAAGGAAAAGACATCTGTCCCCAGTAGTTTTATCTGAACAGGAGTCTGATGACTCTGATGCATCTGAATATGAAGACATGCAACCCCTCTCTGCTTATGAGGATTCTGATGCAGAGGAATCCATTCCATCAGCCTCTCCACCCAAGGACTTTTCCTTTGGGGAAACCCTTCATACCTTAAGGGTATGAAGGGGAAACTTGGTTCACCAGACGCAACCTCCTCCTCAATGCCAAAAAAACTAAACTTCTCCTTTTCTCTCCTAGCACACGGTCCACTCCCTTGGACTTCACCATCTCCTCAAATAATGCCACTCTCATTACTCCTGATCCAACAACAAAACTATTAGGAATAACAATTGATAACAACCTCTCCTTTGATCAGCATATCAAGAACACCATTAAAACAGTCAATAGAAAAATAGGAAGCCTATATAGAATTAAACCTTTCCTAACCTCATCTTCCAGAGCCAAGATTGCCCACTCCCATCTTTTGTCAACTCTTCTTTATGCCTCACCAATTTTTACTAACCTTAGGAAAGCCAACCTTAACAAACTGGCTACTTGCTACAACAACATTGCCCGTTTTGCCACTAGTAACCCTTTTAGAACTCATCACTGTATTAACCTGAAATTCTAGGCTGGCTAGAACTACAAAACCTTCTGTTAATCCCTCAACTCACTATTGCCCATAAGATTCTATACCAACCCAATAAAACCCATAGACTTTCTAAACTTTTAATCCCTTATAACAACCTAAACTCCCTTCGCTCTTCCAGCAAACTTATGGCTACTATAACAAAGACTAATAATTCTGCTGGTGACTCTCTATTCAATAATACTGTAGGAAGGAACTGGAATCTGCTTCCTAGCGATATAACACTTACCACATCTCTGCCTCTCTTTAAACATAAAGTCAAAGATTACTTCCAAAGCCACTGGCTCTGTTCCTGTACAAAACCTGACTAATCTTTTACCTCTTCTGCGCTTTCCTAATACTTTACTTTCTCTCTCTTTTCTGAGTCTGCTTCAGTCTATCTCCTTTTAGAGTTTTTTTGTTTCTTCTTTCCCCGATGTTAATCTCTCTCATCTATTCTTTTTTTAACTTTTCCTTCTCTTTTCTTAAACTGCTTCCCTTCCTCCTCTCCTACTATAGTGTTTCTCTTTCTCCTTTTGTTACTAAGATTTAGTTCTATAATATTATAAATCAATTTTTGCTCTCTGTTTTGTGCCTTGTTCTTGATGTTATTACAGCTATTATTGTTAGTCTTAGAAATGTGTTTCTCTTCATGTGTATACCTGTTATTGGATACTATATTTTTTATTATTTGTCTTTTCATCTATGATGATTTGTCCATTTGCTTCTATATTTTTTGACTTTTTTTTGTTAAAATTTGTGTGGAGCTTTTCTCCCCGGGCCTCTACTGAAAATGGAAATGTATCCAGCTAGACTAGCCCGGTCAACAAATGTAAAATAAAAAATAAATAAAATAAATAAAAAATTTCCAATGGGAATGTCAGGACTACCCTCAGTCTAAAAGAGACTCAGAGAATTCTTAGATCTTCCACAGCACAGACCCCTGGCCATTCCCTCAGTCCTGGATGTTGTGGATGATGTTTTCCTGGAATCCAGTTTGACACCTGACACCCTCCCTCCTGTTCCCAGAAAACCTGACAGGTATTACAGAGCCCCTGACTCACACAAATTTATTTTCAAAAATCCTACTGCTGACCCTGAGGTAATTTCTCAAGGGCCTAAAGGAATTAAAGCAACCTCTGCTAAGAATCCCACCCCCTAAGATAGGGATTCCCAAGCACTAGACAGATGTGGTAAAAAAGTATACACCTGTGCTACTCTTGCTATCAGTGCACTAAACTGTCAGTTCCATATGCTAAAATGTCAACAACATACCACGGAACTCCTCAAACAAAAAGTGTCTTCCTTTCCTGCTTGTGTAGAATTTAAAGAGTTACAAGAGTTAATGTATTCTGCAAGTCAAGTAACTAAGCACATCTTACACTGTGGTTTTGATGCCCTAGAAGCTTCTTGCAGGGCAGCAGTCTCTGGCTCTATCCTTAGAAGGCATGTTTGGCTTAAGGAACAGCCCTTGCCAGACCATGTCAAATCTAAATTATTGGATGCACCCTTGCACAAAGACAACTTATTTGGCACCAAGGCAGAGGAGGTCTTAAAAAAGATGGAAGAAAAAGTTAAATCTATGCAGACAGTTAAGGATTTCCTACAGGTCCAGCCACCCAGGTTCAGCAGGCATTTCCCCTCCAAACACTGGTCCTTTCCTGCCCCCACCAGGTCAGTTCAGTCCAGACCCCGGGGAAGCAGACCCCCCCCCAGACAGTAGCCACAGGGAACACAGACATCAAAGCAGTGGAGTTCCTCCACTTCAAAACCAAGACGTTCAAAACCACCCCCTCATGGTAAGAACTCACAATGACTCTCCTCCTCCACTCCCTCCCTCTGCTCACCTGCACTTACCCCTAGGAGGAAAACTTTCCTTTCACACAAGCACTTGGGCCACCATTACCAACGACCACTGGGTCCTCAACATAGTGTCCCAGGGATACAAATTTTCTTCCCACACTCTTCCAACCCCAAAAGGGTTCCCAGATCTACCTCCAAATCAGTGGGCAGAGATGAAAAAGCAAGTCCTTTCCGTGCTCTCTATGACGGCAATAGAGCACGTTCCTGCAGAAGAGATAGGCCAAGGTTTCTTCTCCAGACCCAGAAAAGAGGGCACCTGGCACCCCATCCTCAGTCTATCCATTGTAAACACCTTCCTGGTGATACCAAAATTCAAAATGCTCATCCTCCAGCAACTGCTACCCATGCCCTCCAAGAATGCTTGGCTAGCCACCCTAGACCTAAAAGAGGCCTACCTCTACATTCCTATCAGGGAATCATGCAGCAAATATCTATGTTTCAGGGCAGGATCTCTGTGCTTCCCTTTGGCTTATCTGCTGCTCCCAGCGTTTTCATAAAATGTCTGGCTCCTGTCATTGCCTTTTGCAGACAAAGGAATATCCAAATTTACCCATACTTAGAGTGCCTGATTCAGGCAGACAGTCAGGAAAAGCTGCTGAAGCACCTGGCCTTTGTAAAGTCCCCACTGACCTCCCTAGGGTACACTATCAACGAAAAGAAATCCAAACTGGTACCCACCCAAAGGATTATATTCCTGGGAGCAGGCCTCGACACAGCATCCCAGATGGCATTCCTTACAGCAGAAAAGCAAATTTACCTGACAGTCTACTTTTCTCAACTAGCCACCAGACCCCAGTTATCTGCAAGGAAAATCCCGCAAGCTCTGGGATTCATGGCATCTTGCATTCTACTCATTCCATATGCCAGACTGCATATGAGGAAACTTCAGTGGTATCTAAAAAGCCTTTGGTGTCAACACTCTCAAGACCTGGAAACTCTTATACGAATGATACCTTGCCTAAGGAAAGATTTTCTTTGGTGGGCAGCAGCATGCTCCCACAACAAGGGACTACCCTTCTCACCACCCCTGCTACCCAGACCCTTACCACAGACACATCAGACTATGCCTGGGGTGCACACCTGGATGACAGGTGCATACAGGGCCAATGGAGGCCACAGCAAATACATCTGCATATCAACCAAAAAGACATGTTAGCTGTCCAACATGCATTGACAGCTTTCAAGCCCCTTCTCTCCCCAGGGACTCTCCTGATCAAAACAGACAACACCACTGTGATATGGTATATCAACAAGCAGGGAGGGACTCACTCCTACCCTCTATGCATGCCCATGACCCTTTGGCACACAGCCTCTGCCATGCAACTCCACCTGTTAGCACAATTCTTGCCAGGCTCTCTAAACTCTCTGGCAGACCACTTAAGCAGAAATCATCTGAATCCACACAAGTGGCAGCTAGACCAAAGGACCTTCACCCTAATAACTCAGAAATGGGGCACCCCGAAGGTTGACCTCTTTGCCTCCCACACCAACCATCAGCTCAGCAAGTTCTGCACCAGGGAGCATCACCGCATGGCTTGGAAAGTGGATGCCCTATCCTTCCCCTGGGTCAGTCTCTCGGTCTATGAATTTCCCCCACTACCTCTCATCACCAGAGTACTGCTCAAAATAAGGGAGGAAAAACCAAGGACAATTCTGATTGCTCCAGACTGGCCTCACCAGTAGTGGTACCCACTGCTACACAGCCTGTCTCCACTGCCACCATGGTGTCTCTCTCAGACTCCAACCCTCCTGACCCAGAGGGAAGGAGAATTCATGCATCCCCAATTGCAGACCCTCAATTTGGCAGCCTGGTTTATTCCCTGACCACTGCTCAATCTGCCAATGTCAGTAAACAGGTTCTAGATGTTATACGTGAGGCTAGACACCCTAGCACTAGAAAGTCTTATGCTGACAAATGGAAAAGGTTCTGCAACTGGATCCAGGCTAAGGGAGCCAATACGGCACAGCTCTCCCTACCTCTCATCCTGTATTACCTAGCTGACCTGCTACACAGTGGTCTCGCCTTTTCCTCTATTAAAATTCATGCTTCTGCAATCTCTGCTCATTTCCACACTGAGCACCCCCTTTTCTCACACCCTCTGATCAAACCATTCCTAAGAGGGGCTGGCAACTTGAGGCCACCCAGAAGTGCACCCACCCCAGCTTGAGACCAAAACTTTGTGTTGGAAAAGCTCACCCTGCCCCCCTTTGAACCAGCATTTTCAGCAGAGTTAAAATTTCTCTCCTGGAAGACAACTTTTCTTCTGGCCATCACTTCAGCCAGAAGAGTCTCCGAGCTACAAGCACTCATGACTGTAGAGCCCTTCATCATCTTCCATGCTGATAGGATATCCCGCAGGACTAACCCATCCTTCATGCCCAAAGTGGTATCCAGTGTGGCTCTCAACCAATCCATTCATTTGCCCACCTTTTTCCCTAACCCACAAAACAAGGGGGAAAGGATCTTGCACTCTCTAGATGTGCACAGACAGCTCTGATTCTACCTGGATAGGACTAAATCATTCAGAAAGTCTGATCAATTACTAGTCAGCTTTGTTGCATGGGCAGAGGGCAAAGCCATCTCCAAACAAACCATTTCCAAATGGATAGCACACTGCATCCATTTCTGTTACAAGCAACATGGAAAACTTCCCCCTTAGGGGGTCAGGACTCACTCTACCAGAGCAGCCTCCACCTCTGCAGCTTTCCTCAGAGAAGTCCCCACCAGGGACATCCTGGAGGTTGCCATCTGGACTTCTGTTCATACCTTCACCAAGCATTACCACCTGCTTATCTTCCCCAAATCCAGGGCAGGCTTTGCCACCGCAGTCTTGCAGAGCATCCTAGCCAGCCCCCAGTCTTCTTGATTGCCTCCACCCATTTCTTCAGCTTTGGGAATCAGCCCAAAGGTGATGGCTGCAACAGTGAAACACAAAGAACATAGTACAATTGTGTACACTTGCCTTAAATGTAGATGTTCGAGTGTATTCACTGTTGCAGTCCTTATTTCCCTCCCTCCATCCCCCTCTTCTTTCTCTCTCTCTCCTTACAAGGAACTTTTTGGTATTTACTTTCCACTGGTGGGGTTCTTCCACCATATCCTGGCTCCCACTTGGAGGTTCCTGACAGGGCAAGAAAAACTGATGTAATGGTGTTGGCTGCCTTACTTTATACTACTGACGACCTGACATCAGTCCTGAAGCTACAGTAACCAATGCAGAAATACTAAGCCTCTGGTATTTGGAATGGGCCGAGGGCTACCCTGTCAGGGATAACCCAAATGTGATGACTGCAGCAGTGAATACACTTGAACATCTACAGTCATGGTAAGTGTACACAGCTGTACTTTTTGACTAACACATTTGCTTGGAATGTAAAACAATTACATAAAAAAATCAATGTGCTGAAAATTAGGAAACTATTCCAGGGATTCATTAATGTCACATCTGAGATCGCGCATGCATGATGAGCCCTGAGGCTTATTAAAAATGCTTGTAACCAGACCAGTGTGTATGTCCATTCAGCAGGAACAAAGCCTGTGGTTAGGTTTTGATTGAAAAGGGTACTCAGTGGTGATGATAGTTCATTTTTAGCCTGTTTAGAAGACAGCCTGGGAAATCATCTGGTCCCACAGAGGCTGTGTATTTTTGCCTTGAACAAGACTTTCAGGACCTGCTCTTCAGATATGTAGAGTGAGGGTGGGGGGTTGGAGGAAGGTTTGTGATAAGTTAGGTGGGGATAAGGGAGTGAAATTTTCACCAAACCTATCCATTAGCAGGTTTGGTATCTCTGTGGGGTCAGTGTGTGTGATTCCATTGGCCACTAGTTCTGCACATGCTTGGGTCCTACCTTTTAGGCTACATATGTGCCTGCAAAAGGCCTTATGATTATCCTTGGCTGTACTTGCTAAGTTTCTCTCAAAGGAGCCCTTGGAGGATTTGACAAGTTGTCTAATTTGCCTGTTGAGGCTGAGGAGGGTGCTTTTCCATTGTTGGGGCCTTGCCTTTGTTTTCTTGGGCAGCAACATTTTGCATGTATTGTAAAGTTTGTCGATGCTGGATGTCCACCATGGCAGCTTGTTTTTACTTGGGGCTCTGGCTTTGATTCTTTCTAGTAATGATGGCAGAGGTGAGCTGCCACAGTTAGGGTGGGGGGTACAGAGTCTGTGTTAGCCACAGGGAATGTGACCACTCCATCACAGAGAAGACAAGGTGATAAGGACAAAACCAATTACAGAAATGTGTTGGTCCCCATCCAACAAATAATCTGAATATGCCTTTAGCACTAATGAGCAGAGAGGTCCACACAAGGTGATTGGTAATGTAGCTTGCTGGAGACATGATCACCACCCTTTCCCCAAGGTTGGTGTGTCAGTGGCCATAACCCAGCATATGTGCAGGGCTATCATGGAAGCATAGGCTAGTGCCACCGTAGCCATAGTAAAGATAGTGAGTGTGATCCAGTCTGTGCATGCTGAGCTACAGGAGTGCATGTACTGCATGTGTAATTCCTTGGATATACTGAACCACACAATGGATAGTGCAATGTCTTCTCTGGCTTAACTGCTAGGGGCAAGGGGCCATCCTCACAGCCAATCATCCACTAAATCCACAGATGTTAGCAAACATGGGCATGGATGAGAAAGATCCCACTGCTGCAGTGCTAGCACTCCACAACAACTACTTCCAAGAGAGGCCACCCTTGTGGTTGTGGGCATTATCATGGTGGCATATGTCCTTGCAGGGATCTAGCTAGGCTCATGGTATATCCAGGACAACTCCTGGTAGAGCCAGCATTCATGGGTAGGAAGCATGCACAGAATGCTGAACCTTCTCCCATTTATGCCCTGGACCTACCGAGTAGAACAAGGCACAATACTGTTCCAGCTACTGAGGTTGTGTCTCTGCAGACACACAACCATTATTGCATAATATTGCACACATGGTCTATAGTTTTACACCCATGGCAGTATTAGATTGTAGTGTACTACTGGATGAATACAGATGGGGAAAATGTACATTCAGCAGTTAAAGCACATACTCAATAAAGTTTCTGATTTGTAATAGTACTTATAGTCTGTTCAATTTTATAGATATCTTTCAAGTGTCAAAAGCCAAGGTTTGAGGACATAGCCAATATCAGCAACAAGACTCTCCTGTGGGAAGTCACCTCTTGCAAACAATTAGTATAGCTCAGTGGTATGCCATATGTGGGAGTCATGATAACCGTCTGAGTGGCCTGCAGTCACACTGTAAATGATACCCTGTGTGTTACAGACCACCTGGCAGTTGATGGAATGATACCCTTTGCAATTCACGTACCTCCATCCTGCTTCACCATGTGGGTCTTTTATTTCAGTGTGAGTTAAATCTATGGCAGATAAGATGGTGGTAATGGCAGCAAACTGGGGAAATCAGAAGAAGCTGAGAATAGAGATAGAAGGAAAAATAGTGGAACAGGTAAACAGCTTCAAGTATCTGGGAGGGGTGGTTGAGGAGGAGAGAAGTCTGAATGAAGAGGTCAAAGCTAGAATCAGAAGGGCTGCAGCCAACTGGCATAGAGTGTCAGGTGTAGTCTATGACAGAAAAATGCCAAAGAAGCTGAAAAGTAAGGTGTACAAGACAGTGGTGCAACCAGTACTACTGTATGGTACAGAAACCTGGGCAGTAAAGGCAGAGCAAATGAAGAAACTAGAGGTGATGGAAATGAAGTGCCTGAAAAACGTGGTAGGATGCACACTGTGAGACAGACAAAGAAATTAAGACATAAGAGCAGAAGCCAAAGTAGCTCCAATTGCAGAAAAGATCAAAGAGAACAGATTATGGTGGTTTGGGTACATGTGCAGAAAAGCAGAAGACAATCAGGTGAGGAAGATTTGAGACAGACAGGAAGAAGGTAAGAGGAAGCAAGGACGTCCAGCAAAGAGGTGGATGGATTGTGTGAAAGAAGATCTGCGGCAGTCAGGCATGAGTGTTGAAGAAGGCAGGAGTGTGGCATTGAATTGAAAGAGCTGGCGACAGTTAACATGATACCTCAACCCTATGTAGAAAAATTGGAAAAAGGGGGCTGATGATGATGATGATGATGATGATGATTAAATCTATAGCACCCAGTACTTTAAAGAAACAAGCTATATTATGGAACTCTGATATGGCATTGACTCTCTCCTCTAGGGTACTTGAAACCATATATGTTGCCCCACGTGCTAAAGCATGGCATCAAGGAACTGATAGAGATAATCTTGAGGCAGTTGCCTGAGATAACCCCCTCACTATATCTCCAGTAATTTACTGAAAGGTCCCTGTAGCTAATATACGTAAAGCCACACACACCTTCTTGTGACTCCCACTGGGCTGCAAATGAGGACAACAGATTTCAATGGTGTCCCTATCAACACAGTATGAGTCCACAACGTCAGAGTCATGGGAGACATGAAATATTAAGTGAGATTGGATGACCCTGCACCATCAAGGCTGACGTCATGCACAACTGGCATTGCTGCTACAATAAGAGCCTCTTGCAGATACACATTTACTGTGGCTGCAGCCCCTGACATTATTCCACAATCTTCTCCCTCTGAACATGGACATACGGCTGAGTTTAGTTATACAGCAGATGCAGTACCATTGCATAACATTAAACATTTCTGAATTGTTACGTCATCTTGTTTTGCCTTATTGTCATTCATGGCACCTCATTATACAGTCATTAGCATATAGCATGCCCAACCATGCTATTGGGCTAGCAATGTTGTGTAACTGGGTTTTCTGAAACACACACACACACACACACACACACACACACACACACACACACACACACACACACACACACACACACACACACACACACATGCATACGCACACGCACACACACACACTCACACCTTTTGCACAGCAATTAATCATGCAAGTTCACTTTGCATGATACAACAAAGGTTTCTCAATCCAGCCCAGTGTCTTTTCTGCAATTAAAGCTTCATTTTTGCTATTTTCTGATGGCTTTCATTGGATAACTTTATAATATGGAGACACACTCTAATCTGATTTACATTTCACCCAGAAATATAAGGTGTAGAGTCAGTTGTACACCATGTGCTCTTTGACAGGTGTTTTTAACAAATAGTAATACAAGCTGTTTCTTGGTTTGTTCCCAGACTTCTTTCTGATACAACATTCTTATATATTCTTCAACCAATACAGATTGGCTGATATTTGCTAAAACAAATAATAGCTAAAGCCTTTCTAGACACAAAATTTTCAAGATCTCCTTCCATTTTGTGTAAAAATCTTGTAAAAATAGGGCCGTACCCTCAAAACTCATTTTTCTGTTCTGGCAGGTGGCTTAGACTTTGAATTGTTCTATGTGATTTCTAACAGTAGGTGATCTGTAACAAGTTGTCTGTGGATGATGATATAAGAAAATAACTAAATGAAAAAGTGTTTAAAGTACTGCAGTAATAACCCTGTTGTCAGTTTGTTGAGGTTAACAAACTTGAAATACACAAATAAATACATGCATACATCCATACATGTGTCTCTTTTCAGTATCTTCTAGAGCTCTGCCTGCATAAGCAGTTGCTTTTTATGTCACCATATTTGCAATATTTTGGTCTCAAGTCCCACAGTATTTTCATCCACTATTATTTTTGCATTATTATCAGGGTCAAAATAGGTCATTGCTACCTCTGAAGTTAAACATTTTTTCTTAATTTCTCTAATGCCTTATCATGGACTTTAGTTCATTGTTGCTTAACTGATTTTAGTTAAATTTCTTAGAGGTTCGCTTTGTAGCAGGGATGTGTATATATAAGTTACTGACACCTTTAGCCTCATTCAGAGTCCCTTATGTGCATTGTGTGGTCTTATTTCCTATATTACATTGCACACTCTGAAAGTAAAACTAATGAAGCTGGCAGCACTCACTCATTCATCTGATCTTATTATTTTTTTTCAAGTACCAGCTGTTACAAGGTGTCCAACCTAATCACAAAAGTTATGTTTACCTTTCATTAGGTATGCCACAGCCAGTAAGTCTCTCCACAGGTTAATTTGTCTGACACTTTAGATCTAGGAATTCATTTTATTCCAGACTGCAAGTGGCATATCTGGGAAGCCTGGAAAGGTGGTGTGTTATGTGTCTGCTTCTATAGTGAAAGAAGCCCTGAACGATTATAATTTGCTTGAGTTTTGGAAGGGAGGGTATTGTCACAAGAGTCAGAAGACTCAGTTACTGTGACCTGAAGAAAAAAGATCTGCCATATATCCACCATTTATATTTCACAAGGGTGTAATAAAAATGGAAAGCACCGTTGCTTATTTTTCTGAATTAAAGATTGAATGTAGTAAGCTGCATTGTTTATTAGTATGAGATATAACTGTATAACATCAGAAATGATTAGACAAAAGGCCCATTGCTGAGAGAAGTGACCAAACAAAATCATGTTAAGACGATAAGAATTACTGAAGATACTGAGACGGCATAACCTCAAGCTAAACAAAAATATAGAGAGTTATCAAGCTGAGATATGTGGTCCAGGTTTTGACTCCAGAATGCTTGAAACTGAATAGTCAGAAAGTTATACAGCTGCAGTATAAGTGCCTCCACCAGAGGATAAACAAACACACATTAGATGTCTTGGTATTATGCAAACAATAACATTTATTTAGAATAAGTCAGAAATAAACTGAGCCATTAAAGAAATTATTGGAATATGGTATTCAATGGTACTAGAGTAAAAGAGCAAGAAATATTTTAGAATTGCTTAAGCAGCTACTGACAGAAGTACCACAATGAAATATTTTGATATGACTGGGCCTTCATAGTATGAGTATATGTACGCCAGAATGGAAAAGGTGCAGCAATTTTGCAAAACTAACCTACTACATACAATCCAGGACACTGACTGACAAAATGGATGTGTATACATAGAAAAAGAGTTGCTCATCATAATACATACTTTTAAAATGTTCCAGTGCAATATTTATGGGGAAAAAGGTGTTACTGGAAAGGTACAATAAGCAATTACAGAATATATTCAAGAACTCATTACACAAGATGTGATTAAGAAATTCAAATGATGTTGCTGCGATTATAACCATGATTTTGAAGAATGTTGCTGCCATGAGAGAAGTATGACTTAGTCATAAAATATAAATCAGGAAAATAGGTACACGTAGCAAATATGGTAATTCACTCATATTTGCCAGAGTAGCAAAAGTTTGTTTGATGATATAAGTTTAACTGGAAAATTCCACAGTTGCCTGTGATTGAAAAGAAATTAATGAAACTCTATAGTGAGAGTGGTTGTACAATACAAATGCTTTGTGCAGTAGTGATAAGAGGTTACCATTACAGAAAATCTGCCATGAGTAAAAAAATTCAGCCACACATTACATTGAAAGAAGAGAGCATTTGTGCACAAAACTTGATGGTCAAAGTGAATAAATTGTCCTAAATCAGTTAACGGATGAAATGTTGACCAGAATCCACAAATTTTACTTCGGCATTGTGAAATGCAAAGAAAGATTTAGTGATTTATATTTGTTTATGTTTTTCTGGCTGAGTCAGTCCTACTAAGCAAGACTTTTTTTTTCAGAAGCGACCAAATGAGAAAAACTGTAAAATATACAAAAAGACATGGATTTCATTCATGGTATAAGTTCAGAATCGTGTTGTATGTAGTACTTATCACAATAATAATTCTTTGAAGATTTAGACCCTTATTCCATTCAAAAAAGACCACAGAGTAAGGTTAGGCTAGCTACAATTCATGACTACATTTTTTTTGATCTAGGCTTTTATTTGAAATTTCTTTTGGTCATTCAGATAACAGATACTATGCATAGCGGCATAATCAAGAAATACACTGAAAGTTATGTTTTCAACGTATGGAATTTAAGTATATTAATATCAGATAATGGACACAATGTACAGGTATGGAGCTCATAAGGTTTTTTTGAACTATGGGAATTTCAGTATGCTACCTCTGGTTACATCTATATGACGTTTTATGACAAATTTGAGAGGACGGAGCATTAAAGGAAACTGCTACATTAATCTGCTACATAGATTCATATTTAGCTTTATTAGTATATAGAAATACTCCACTACAAACTATGGCATGTCACCTGCACATTTACTAACATGCCCTAGATTAAAAGAGAGGATTCCTTCATCTACAACCATACTGACCACTGAAAATTACATCCAGATTCAAGTGAGACTGAAACAAAATCAGATGAGAAAGAAATTCTGTTCTGATCACGTTAACCAACCTTACCTCTGAATATATACAGACTTATGGTTCATCATAGTTCCAGGACGAAGCAATCAGGTGGTCTTGGTTTGAAGCAATGTGAGTGTAGTCGAAGTATATATTTCCATACTGCAAAAGAAAACTGCTTGAAAGAAACAGGACACATCTGTTATAAATAAATATGAATCATAGTACCGCTTTTAATGAAACCTTCAGAAATACTGACGCATTCAGAGATGTGTCAAGAAAGGTATCCAGACAGGTGCATCATGAGACATTTCCACAGGAGTGTGTTAAAGAGAAGAATCCAGATAAACTGCTGAGAGAGTTGTCAGAAGACATTGTAGTTTATCAACATCAATACTATAAAGCAAAGAACCTCCCAAGTACTAAAACTCTGTAAGATTGCTCAGAAAACAAGCAATATGTCCAGCTGATTAACCAAAAAGCATTGAAAGAACTGAAGACACTAAAAGAGTTGAAAATATTGAACATTTGTGAGCAGTAATAATATATCTAAATGTTAGTTGAAATGCTCTGTATTTTCCATTACAACTATTAAGTGTTACATTAAAGTATCCATTTTAAATAACTGCCATTCCGAAATGTTCATTTGGCTCTATATATCATGCATTCTATTGTTATCTACCAGAAGTTATGCAAAATCTTTTGCTTTTGAAAAAGGGAAACTTATTAAAGCTATATAGTCTTTATGGGAGAGCCTTGAGGATTGCAACAACTTTCTTTGGGACACACGATATTCTCTGAGCAGAGGAAATAAAGCAAAGAATTCTAATCAAGTTCTGTCAAACTCATGTTTATTTTTGGATACATGACTTTATGGTGAGATAAAGAACATTACCTCCCTACTGCTCAAAACAAACCATGAAGTACCATGCAACCTGAAAGCTAAAAAAGAAACCATGGTGAGCTGCACCATTTACCCATTCATATGAAAACTTTCTTACTTCTGTACTTCAGTAGTTATACATTTAACATTAACAATATGTTCCATAAGTCAGATGTCAATGACTTTACATCAGCAATTAGCTGATCAAAGAGAAATTTGTCAGTGTAAAACCATATTCCTTTATTTGTGCTTACTCTTAGTCCACATTATGCTAGCCTTTGAAATAATGCTTTTTGATATTTTTCCAAAAACAATTATAACATCTCTATTTTTTTATAATTTTTTTAGATCCCCCACCATCGCTGACCACCATTAGTCCTGGTGGTTCTCCTCCATCTCTATGTCCCTGAAGATAACATTCCCCTAGTCATAATCCAATACTCAGGATCAGAGTGGAAACTGAGTCATCCCTTTGCAGCATCATCATGTCGCCTGTGATTAAATTATTTTTGTTTTATTCTCTAACCCTATAAACAGTATGGAAAGACATCAGTTGAGGAATCCCATAGATGTCTGGTGTGCAGCCCCAACTATTTTTGATAGTGGCTGTATAACTCATTACAGAGGTTTTTAAGTACTCCACACTCCTAGGAGGTACAAGCCAGCATAATTATACTTATTTCATATCCCCCAGCCTACTCCTCAGAATTCAGGACAGCTAAGTGAAACCCTATCTCATGAGATCTACTCAAGTCTTAATCTCTCCATACCAGGGAGCAAGACATTTCTGATGCATTCTGAAACACTTCTATTGCAGAACAGTTGCCAATGTTCAGTCTCTTGTATTGTGATAGAACAATGTGACATTGTGTATTTATTGACTTTTATGCTCTCTGCATGTGACTTTAAACTCTGTTATCCTGTTTTAGATATAATTTGAAAAACAATTGCTTCATTCCTATTTCAGAGGATTATCATCTTTCAGCAATTTATGTCTTTCCCAGAGAATGCAATATTTTCCTGTCCCGTATCCGCACATCTTTTGACTTTATCAAGATTCTTTGACTTTGGAGACACATTGGCAAAGACAAAAGGTTCTTGACCCAAGACCTTTTTCATCTTTCTAGTGTCTTTGGTTCTGCTTCTGTTTCCTTTCTGATATAGAGAACCTTCTATGAGAATTACATATTGTTAGTATTCTATAGTCTACATGTGATCTGAAAGCTCTGACATTTTTCTGCACCTTCATACAAATCAGAATATTCTGCATGTAACTGATCTGATGTTTTTCTTGTAAAATGACAAATCGTAGCATTTTTAATAATTCTAGATGAGCTGTTTTCCTATACCTTAAATACAGTGTCATTGTTACACAGAAACATCTGTATATAGTCTCTTGGAAGTAATGAGTTCTGTTTAGTTATATGCAAAGATGTAAAAGAAAGAAAAAACAACATCTTACCAATGATTTTGCGTTAAGATTGTATATTCATTTACTATGACTGCAACTCCTGAATCAGTAAAGACAGAAATGACAATGGTCTCAGCTTGTATAGTTGTTTTCTGTTGTGCAATGTCACTAGTCTTTTATTGTGTAAATTAATTTCTTCAGAAGTGTTATTTGAATAACTTTTAGAAGACAGTAAATTATAATTATCATTACGAATGTTGCGTTTCTGGTATGATAGATGACCTCTCTCATGAAACAAAACTGGTTTGCCTTTTTAGCTGTGCATTTTTTACAGTTCCACACTATTTAGCAAATTGATTTAAGTTGCCAGAGACTATGCACTTTTTATATTTGTTAGGCCAGGCAAAATCCTGAGGGTATGTCCTATTACATGTTCTGCAGCAAGTATTTTTAGTCCTTTTATTTGCGAGTCCTGCAGTTAGCAGTTTGTCTATGTAGTTTGCATGTCTGAACTTTAGTTGCTGCATTTTATCAACTTTATGTTTCTGTTATATGTCAGCTGTCCATCTCTCTGATACTTCTAATGTGTGTTTGTCGTCTATAAAGTTCTGTAATGTCAGATTAGATTTTCCTAAAGCTTTTATTCCCTTAGTTTGTTAGAACTTCCATTTTGAATAAATTGACATTTTATCTCTTTGGCAGTAGAATCAAATTTAAAAAGTTTCTAACCTCATAGGATTTGTGTAATAGTTCTGTAAATTCTTGAGAAGCCTATATGAATAGATATACTTCATATTAGACATTTTAAGTGGCAAGTTATTTGTTTATTTTCTTCATCCAAAACACCTTTATAGCTCACTCATTACCAAAAACATCAAGCCCTATCAATGGAAACTAGCTATTATCAAACCTATCCCTAAAATTCCTAAACCAGCCAGTAAAAAGACTTTAGACCACTCTGCATTCTGCCAACCCTAGGTAACATATTTAACTCAATCAAGCCTATAACTCCTTTTTTGTACACTTACAGTTCACACCCATACCTCCTTATGGCATCCAGATTTTTTAGGCCTGGCTTCTTTAACTAAGTGACTTACCAGTTAATAATAGGCAGTAATAGAAAGTATAAGGAGTTATTAACAAAATGACATTAAGATTGTTAATATAGGAAGTCCTCAACTAGAGAAACTGATCTTTGTTTGCCACTTATTATTCATATTTTTGCATTTATGGTCATATTTTCACAACTTCAGACCAACTTTTTATGAGGTGTACGGTGTAAAACACCAATCTGGGAGACATAATAATCCACTGAAAATGTTGGTTTCTATCACACTTTTCTGGGAAAATTGATAGTTGTTTATTAGTAATTATGAAAATAAGCAATATTTCCATATGTACTTAATACTTCAAAAACCAAGTGACTTACAGACTGTAGCATGACATTAGCTGATACCTTGGATATGTCTGAAGAAACCTGTCTTTGATATTTTCATATAAGTTGTACATCTTGACAGATATCCAGTATTATTTGTACTGATAATTATACAATGAAACATGTTTCTTGTTATGTGAAAGCTTACATCTGATTAATACAAAAATATTCTAACAGCATATGTTGAGGTTATATAGATTTTAAGTTATGAAAATTGTTTTTAAAAGTTTAAAACAAATATAATTTGGGGGTTGTGTGCCTTGTAGTATATTACAGTATTTGTGGAAAAAACTATGAATGTACTGACTATTATCACTCTAAAGAATACTTCTTTCAGATAGCATTGCTATTTGTACAGTTTTATTAGTTTTTATAGTTCACAAAATACTTAGATTTGTTTATTTTGTGCATTTTAAGTTTAATTTTTCCAGAAAATGCTCTACAATGCAGGATGTGTATAGACTTCTAGAGATGTGACATTCCACACCACGAGTGTTAATGAGTTAAAAATGAATTTACTCTCAACTTTTTGAATATTTACATACCAGTAGAGGGTTCTCTTACAAACACCATACATTTTTGGTCAAAGAAAAGAACCTTGACTGCATTATAC
This sequence comes from Protopterus annectens, assembly GCF_019279795.1. Classification (NCBI taxonomy): domain Eukaryota; kingdom Metazoa; phylum Chordata; order Ceratodontiformes; family Protopteridae; genus Protopterus; species Protopterus annectens. The sequence continues at coordinate 1,330,189,312 of NC_056745.1, forward strand.
ATCTTCACAGTTGACATCTACAAAATATGGACAAAGGTAATTTAATAGGCTCTATTTTCACTGATTTGACTAAGCCATTTCACCTAGTGAATCACCCTCTGCTGCTCAACTCATTTATTCAAGTTGGAAAAAACCTCCCCTGATTTGACACTTCCTAAAAATAGTAACTTTACAATTCAGATTAGGTCTTTAACTTTATCCACTGGCCTCTTCATTAAAGATGTCCCTCAGGGACCCATAGTTTCACCAGTACTATTACCCTCCTTTATAATCAAGACTATCAACAGACTTACCACTTATTCCAATCATTTTATACTTGGATAAACATGCTGCTCTACAGGTCTAATTGCATAAAATAATCAGAAAAGCACTCAATGAAGACCTCCAGCAATTATTCAACTACTTAGCTAAAAAAATCACTTGTCTTAAACATCAGAAAAGTATAGCAATAGTTTTTGGAACTCAACAAAAACCTGCTTTGTGTCCTATCTCTGGAATACACCTTGCAACAATCAAATATCACTACAAGTCATCAAGCATTTCAGCCACTTACAATTATTATTGGATCAACAACTTAACTTCCAGCAACATGCAGAAGTAACTAAAGCCAAAAATCAATACAGTCTTATTCTGGGTGAAGAGAATCTCCCACTTTCTGTACCCAGAAGGCAGGATGGTAGTTTGTGATGTAATACTTCTCACCCAGCTAGAATATAAGTTACTTATAATTATATTCACCTCCAAAAAGAACTTCATATCTCTACAAACTACCTCAAATAATATATGTACATTAATTACAGTTGCTTTACAAAGATACTGCCTGGTACTCACAAATACTAAATGGATCATAGTCTCTCAAAAAAACTAAACTACTTCTAAGTTTGGCAACCATTTGAAATGTCATGGCCGACATAAGCAAGTCCTGAAATTCAGAGACTGAATGGATGAAAAAGCCATTTCACAGAATATTCCCTTTTCTCTCAGCTATGGCAGTCCCAGAGTTGGTATATATATATATATATATATATATATATATATATATATATATATATATATATATATATATACACACAGCTATATATATATATATATATATATACAATACACACACACACACACTATATATATATATATATATATATATATATATATATATATATATATATATATATATATATATGGGTCTTCTTCATTATATCGAAATACCACACGTCGAATTTCATTCTATCGAAACCAATTCAACAAAACCTCTGTATATCAAAAAGTCAAATCAACTCCCATTTCATTAAATGTCTGCTCCAAAACTTCCAAATCAACTCTGAGGAATTTATTCACAAAAATTCAAAAGATTTGACTTCCATAAAATGAAACAGTACATTCAATCACCAGAAAAGAAACCATACTGAAAAACAGAGGAAGTTCCCATAAACCATTCTGAGATTAAAAAGGTACTTCTCAAAAACACGTAACAAGATTCACTAGTTATGGATTTTCTCGCTGCAGTCATAAGAGCAGTTCCTGCATTTCACAACATTACTACGCAAAAACATTACTGATTTCCAACATTTTGAACATTTAAAATGCTCAAATGTTTCAGTGCTCTGAAGAAGTTTGTTTTTTTAATGAAACCTGGTCTGTTGTTGCCTTCATATGGCTTTTCAAATAAATTCCCTGTGAATTGTCACAGTGGTGTTGGTACTGTGTTTTATGTTGGAGACTACACACACACACACACACACATATATATGTATATATATAGCTAGTAGTGTTGTTTGTTGAGTAGGGCGGCTGCTGTGGTGCAGCGGTTAGCGTTGCCACCTCAAAGCAAGAGGCTCTCCAGTTTGATCCTCGGCTGGGGTGCCTACTGTGCGGAGTCTGCATGTCCTCCCTGTGGTCGCGTAGGTTTCCTCTGGGTGCTCCAGTTTCCTCCCACATCCCAAAGACATGCTGTAGGTGGATTGGAAACTCTAAATTGGCCCTAGGCATGAGTGCGTGCGTGTGCGTGTGTGTGTGTGTGTGCATGCCTTCTGTGGAAGGTTGGGCGCAGGGCTGGCAACTCGACACCGTAAAACTCCACTGCCAATCATGAGTGGACAGGTGATCCGCTGTGGTGACCCCTAACCGAGAAAAGCCGAAAGAAGAAGAAGAAGTATTGTTTATTGAGTTCTGACATTGTTTACAGGTTATAAAACAGTCAGTATTTGTCAAACTTAGAATATGTCAATCTGTCCTTTAGTCAAGTTGTATTTAGCTAAGTATAGCAAATGATAGATTCCTTTTGACTGTGGCTGTTCATCTATGGAGTTAGTATACATAAGTAAGGAGATGTGGAAGGTGAAACCCCCTAGGTTAAGCACTGATTTTTTTCTCATGCTGTGCTCAGAAAGGTTCACTGGTACTTTGTATACAGCTTCATTACAAGTTTACATGGTACTGTGAAGTTACTGCTTATAAAACATGTGTAAAACACTCACTATGAATGCAGAAAAGCAATGGCTGAATAGTTTTACAATAAACTCAGTTCCAATGTTTTATATTGTTGATTAAGGGAACTTCCAATATGTTGTGATTGTAAGAGAATTATTATTTTTCATTATTAAGATGTCTCAAAGAAACAGAAAGAGAATTACAGATAAAGACATATATCTAATGGTGTGCATGAGTGCTTGTGCGTGCGCGTGTGTGTGTGTGTGTGTGTGTGTGTGTGTGTGTGTGTGTGTGTGTGTGTGTGTGTGTGTGTGTGTGTGTGTGTGTGTGTGTGTGTGTGTGTGTGTGTGTGTGTGTGCATTAGCAAGATAGTGTCCGTCTGCTGACCACAAAAACTTTTTGCCATGACTTCCTGTGAATATAAAACCACATTTTACATTCCAGCTAAGAACTTAAACATCCCCAATACAAAAAAAGTAACTGCTCACCTTTTGATGCCAGTGATCTCAGATGCCCATGAAATTCAATATGCTAGATGCCGGCTTGCAGAACACATTAAAACTGCATCTTAGTAAGCAAGGGTAAAATGGTTATGGTCTAAATGACAAAATAGCATTGACAAAGCATTAATCAGAGATTTGATGCATTGTCTGTTTTAAGTTATTGAAATGAGCTATGTATTTTGTCTTATTAAACATCTATCCGCCTTTTGTTTACATAATAACAACATACTCACTGCTGTATGACCATCCTCACACTTATTGCTTAACAAACAGCTTTGTACTGTTATTACGCTCCCATTAACCAGCCACAGTACTCAAATAAACTATTCAGTAAAAAAAAATAGTGCAAATGTCTGACTACTGCCTGCCTTTCCACTCATATCTCTTTCTTTTTCTCAGTGCAGACCACATATATCTACAATAAAAGATGTAAAATTTAGCCTAGACAAAGTTTTTATTACAAAATGCTTCAACATTTACAGTTAAAACACCTGATGTGTTTAAAACAAGCCATCAAAAGTTTATTCACCAGTAAGCTCACCTCATTCCTCCTCTACCCAGCTAGCTATTATCCCATAACTACAGTTCGGTACAGAAGACTCTTTTCATGATTATCTTGAGCCTCCAAGGTTCAGAATCAGCAGCTCTCCTAAGGTATGTATTCTTTTTTAAGTATTACATTTATATACAAGTATTACAAAAAAAAAAAAACATTTAACTCCTCTCTTCCTAGGCTTATCTTCTCTGCAACCACAACAGAGGAAAGTAACGTCATATCCTGCCACTAGCTACTGGACAAAGGTCTATTCCTTTAATGAAACAATAAAAGAGGCTTTACTATCTTATGCCTCTGATTATATTATCTCTTTCTCTTAAACTCATTTTCATGTTCAGAGCCTACTCTTCCAAGTAAAACAGCACATTCTATACTGAATACAAATATTAAATTCATGGAGATACCTTCCAGTAAGTAATAAAGCCAACACAAGAACACATATGGTTTAAATATAACCCATTCCAGTTCAACAAATCATTGTCACAATTTAATTAGATGCAATTCTGTTAAGTGGATTTTTCTAATCTGTGCTGAAATTCAACCCCCGTGGCTAATTTGCCTTTGTTTCCTTTTCTGCACCATGCAATGCTGTACCTCAGGAATTTAGTACATTCAAAAAGGAAGGCAACTCAGTTCCTCTCACAAAAGCACTAATGCTCTCGCTTTTAAATTAGCCACAACTGCTATTCATTATATAATTAATATTTTGTTCATTGCTGTCTTACATGAAAACTTCTAAATCACATTTGTGATATGTAGACAGATTACCCATGTGCTCGTTGATCTTAGGGAAGCACTAGGGAAAAGCGAGTACAGGATTATTAAGGTTTCTCAAGGCAATGTTAAATTAATTAATATTTAATATTCTTATAGGGCACTGAAATATTTATGCCATTTTATAATGTGTAATATATTTAATAACTAACTATACTTATGGAGAATGTGCCACCCTGAACAAGGTACACTTTCAACCTCAACACTTTCAGGCAGAACAATTCAATAGCCTGCATTGTTGACGAGATGATACAATCAGCAATGTGGCCATTCAACGGTCTGACAGAGATCCATTCCCAGTGACTTCTTTCTTCCCATAACACCTCCAACATCTGCTATCTACCTGAGGAAAAATTCCCTGAAGTCTCCTTGGGGTCTAAAAATACCTATGCAATCAATTCCAAGCAGAAGTCCTAAACCTTCTGGTCTTGGTTGCATAAATGGAAGTATATGTCCTCCCATTGTTCCCATATAAATTACTTTTCTGGTCTCCCTTCACAAGCTTTTCTAACCTCCTCTGATTAATTCTTATATTTATTGAGCAATATTTTTATATCCTACTAATGATTCCTTTTTAGCAGCAGATTCTATTCTAGGTTCAACTAAAAACTCTTACCAGAGCAGGTTTTTAATTTCAGCATCATGTTAACCTTAATATCATCAAAATTCCTGCAGGGAACTTGTTCACACACTGAACTTAAATGTAGGAAAGAATACCATAATGTCAGGAAACTGACTAAAACCTTGAAGAATCCTATAGATGCCAAGATTTATGACTGCAGATTCATGGTAAGAAAGCTGAGTTCAACATGTATTTTATATGCTAGACTCACAAGCTTCTGTGATTTTTTTTTCATATGGGTTGCTAGGATCATATATTGTGACGTGAAAAGTTGCCCTGGATGTGATGTGGCAGGATTTCTGAAAAACCTGTTTAAAAGAAAAAAAACCTCACAGTCTCTCACCACAGCAGCTGTTCTGAAGGTCACACTGAATTTCACAGTACTACTCATGAATTGCCAGTTTTCACGATCAAATGGAAATCTGCACTTTCAGCAACTAGTACTAACATTACAGCTACAATAGTAGTACTAGTAAAAAAAAGGAAACCTTTAAATTGTCTTTCCAGAAATGGTACTGAGTAAAAACTCTCACCGAACGCACCTTTTCTCAGTTATAATTAGCAAAGCACTTGGAGGAGCAATTCAAGGTCACAGAATTGCATCACCAGACTAGAACCTCCAGTAGTATCTCTCATTTGACTGATGTAAGCAATATGGGAAAAAAAGAGAGTGGTATGTTGGAATGGAAAATGTGCCATTTTGGCAACACATTTTCTGATTTCAATAAAAATAAAATCTGTTTTAAAACCACATTGTATCACAGCTTTAAAAAGTTGAGGGGTGCATCCCTGCACTCACACCTAAATCTGCCACCATCTTGCAAAATTGACTAATTAGTTGATTCTAGAAAAGATGGAAATGTGAGACTCTAGATAATTGAAGGAGGGCAGATGACAGGAATAATTTGGCCAGGAACTGAAACTTGCAAAACTGTTCTTTGTAAAAAGTCTCTTTTATCTCAGTAATTTGTAGACACTTTTACACGCTGTTTTCAGAGAATGAGTAGCACATCAGTAGGAACATTTTAAATTCAGTGCAGACCAGTTAATGACACATGATCTGCAGGTTCTTAAACTTGGCAGATTTTTCAGGTATTCTGTTCTAAGTGAATGGAAGCATAGTCTAACAAGTGGTAGGGCTACTTATTCTCAGACTCCGTGCTCTCATGGTGTATTATGGGACAGATTTAGCTTTCCAAAGGAATCAGGATGCTGTCTCCATTAGGGTGAGTACTTATTTTTCTGCAGAAACTTTGGGAGGTGCATTAATTCATGACTATAATGCCCATGCCCTGGCCCAGCAATCAAGGAGCCTCAATCCTCACCACAAACACCAGTGAGGGGCATCTCATATAGGAGGAAAGGATAACAAATAGTGCAATTTCCCTTAAGAGCACACAGAGATCACAGTCAGTCCAGGGGCTGGTCACTCCCTTGCTCTCCAGGTCCCCAGTAAGACTCCCCAATGGCACAGCTATAGGGTTCAGATCTCAGCCAGCTGGGCAAGCTAAAACCTCCAGCACCCTCTCTGTCCAACCAGTGCTTCATGTCCCTGCTCAAGTAGCTGACATACACACACTTTGAGATAAGAGTTTATACAACCACACAGACACTCCTGGGGAAGGCTGGCACAGGTTCTTCAGCTGTGCCCCTTTTACCCAGACTATATGGTAGAAATCACTGCCACCACCCAGCCAGTATTTATCAGCTACTCAAAGGCCCTTAAAAGGGTGTCCAATTATTATGGTGCAATATTATTATCCAATTGGTAGTATAACTAAACAGTCAAGCCTTATTAGAGTGACTTGGTACAGGATTCCCATATACATGCAATGTACTCTTAGAGCTTAACTTATCTCTACACAAAACAGCCACAGTTGAAAGGTTTAAAATATTTAATAATAAATAATTAAAACCACAAGACAATACCCTTTACTACACAGTGCTAGTCAAGAATTCAGAGATCACAGAGAAATACTTAAAATAATTCAGTAGTACAGTTCTGACATCAAAGAAAAATACTTAGTCTGATCTTTCTAATTTCTAGCTATTTCTAAGAGAAAACACAAGTCTAAGATAACTTACATACAGAACACAGGCAGAGTGCTGATGAGTTGGATGGTCAAGACAAAAATGCTTAAAGCTCTCTGATTCTCTATTTTTAAAATCACATTCATAGTTCCAATTACATCATTCTTCACACTTCCCTGGGTTCCCAGGCTAACAGAAACTTCATTTACATTCTTAACATCTCCTTGTGTTATCTTGCAGATGATCAGGAAGCAGAGCAATAAAAATACATTTGCATGTTTAAATCTAGTAATGTAACAATTGGTTAAAACAATAGAAAGAATATCTTCATCTAGACCAGCCAGAGCCAACTTTAAAGATCAAAGACGGTCATAAAATGCTTGACTTAGCTTCCTTACAGCAGTTTTTTTTCCATTTAAGACAACAAGCCTGTGGTTGACATTAATATTTACAGATGACAGAATTATCTATAAAATTATATCTGGCTAGGCTGTCAGCCTTCCCATTTCTCCCTAGCCTTCCCCTATTGTCACACATCTCCCCCCTTGGAGTACTCAAACTAGTTTTTCAAGTGACCCTTGAGAAACACTGTTTGAGAGGGTTAGGTCTCTCTGAGTATACCTTACCCCATTCTCTGTCTTGAGAGCCCATCTGAATTGGCATTGCTATTCCCACTGCCATGCTGCACTGACATATCATATGATTGTAACCCCAGGTTCCATCTTAGCAACTTGGCATTTTGCTGGCTGGCTCTGTTTAACCATGTTAGGGGGTTGTGATCTGTCATAACAGTGAATTTCCTTCCATACAAATAAGGCTGAAGTTTCTGCAGTGCCCACACTATGGCTAGACATTCCGTTTCTACAGCTGTATAGCATTCCTCCCTGGGTTGGAGCCTATGACTGAGATAAACCACTGGGTGCTCTTCTCCCTCTGAAGAAATCTGGCTAAGTACAGCCCCCACCCCATGGTTTGAAGCATCCACCTGCACAACAAATTCTTTGCTGTAATCTGGACTGGCTAACACAGGGGGTCCTCCCAAAGGTTCTTTAAGCTTCTCGAATGCCTGCTCATATGCTGGGGTCCACACTACCTTATCTGGCCTGTTCTTCGTTGTCAGGTCTGTGAGGGGAGCAGCTATGGTACTATAACTGGGGACGAACTTTCTATAGTACCCTGCTGTCCCTAAAAATGCCCTCACCTGCTTTTTAGTAACAGGTGCAGGCCATGCCTGAATAGCTTCCACTTTGGCAGGTTCTGGCCTTATCTTACCACTCCCCACTCTATGTCCTAGGTAGGAGACCTCTGTCATACCCACCTGACATTTGCTCAGCTTAATGGTCATCCCTGCCCTCTGTAGTCTTCCCAGCACCTCCCTGACATGCTGAAGGTGCTCTGGCCAGGAATGGCTGTAGATGACAATATCATCTAGGTAAGCAATGGCAAACCCACCTGCTCCTGCTAGGATATGATCTACCAGCATCTGGAAAGTCACTGAGGCATTCTTCATCCCAAAGGGCATCTTTGTGAACTCATACAAGCCAAAAGGAGTCACAAAAGCTGGCTTCTCTCTAGCATGGAGAGTCAAGGGCACCTGCCAGTAAAACTTGGTAAGATCAATGGTTGTAAGATACTTAGCCCCACCCAGCTGCTCTAGGGCCTCATCTGTCCTAGGCATGGGGTAAGCATCTGACTCTGTGTAACTATTTAATTTCCTGTAGTCCACACAGAACCTGGTGCTGCCATCCTTCTTTGGCACCAGCACCACTGGGGAAGCCCAGGGACTGTTGGACTCTTGAATCACCCCTAGTTCCAACATCTCCTGTATCTCCTCCCTCAGAGTCTGTTTGACTCTCTCTGGCACTCTATAAGGGCTCTGCCTAATAGGTCTTTGGGGTCTTGCATCCACCTGGTGCTGCCCCAGGTGGGTACACCCTGGTTTTCCAGTAAACATGTCCCCAAATTCCTGCAACACTGCTTGGATTTCTTGAACCTGGGTAAGAGATAGCTGCTGGGACATTGTTATCCCTTCCACTGAGATGTCAGCCCGAGCCTCACTGAGGGGATCAGTCCCCAGATCTCCCTCAGACTCCTCCTGTAATCCACTGCAAATGCTCAGCACAAGGGCCTCCCTATCATGGTAAGATTTCATCATGTTAACATGGTACAATTTGTGCCCCTGCCTTCTGCCTAGCAGTTCCACCATGTAGTTAACATCACTTACCTTTCTTGCCACCTTGTAGGGTCCCCTCCCAAGCTGCTTGCAGTCTGTTGTGTCTGACAGGAATGACAACCATTACCTGCTGCCCCACAGCATACTCTCTAGCTCAAGCATTCCTGTCATACCCCACCTTTTTCTGTTGTTGGGCTTCTGCCAGGTTCTCCTGGGCCAAGCCCATGAGTTCCCTCAGCCTTGTCCTGAGGTTTAGGATGCATGCCACAACAGACTCCTTGTGAGACTTGCACTCACCTTCCCACTCATCTCAAATTAACTCTAGAGGTCCCCTCACCCTATGCCCATACAGCAACTCAAAGGGTGAAAAACCTGTGGATTCCTGGGGAACTTCTCTGTAAGCAAACAACAGATGGGGCAAATATTTGTCCCACTCCCTCTTAAACTGATCTGCATATGCCCATAGCACGGACTTGATTGTAGAGTTTAACTTCTTAACAAGACCGTTAGTCTGGGGATGGTAGGCAGTGGTCTTCATGTGCTTCACCCCACAAGACTTCCACAGACAAGCCAGCAGGTCTGACATGAAACTGGTACATCTGTCAGTCAGTATTTCTTTTGGCAAACCTACCCTGCTGAAAATCTCTAATAAAGGATTTGCCACCTTCTCTGCCTCAATGGAGGACAAAGCCACTGTCTCAGGGTATCATGTAGCATAATCCACTACCACTAGGATATACTTTTTCCCTGTGGAACTTGGAGTACTCAGAGGACCCACAATATCCATAGCTACCCTCTGAAATGGCTCCTCAATCACAGGCAAAGGCATCAAAGGAGCTCTCACCTTGTCTCCTGCCTTGCCTACCTTTTGGCACTGCTCACAGGTCCTGCAGTACCCTGTTACATCTCTGGAAATTCCAGACCAATAGAAGTTCTGCATAATATGCCTCTTTGTACGTTTTATGCCCATATGACATGCAAAGGGAATATCATGGGCTATGGCTAGAAGCACCAGATGGTAGGCTCTAGGCACTACCAACTTCTGTACTCTCTCACCTTCTAGCCCACCCTCAGGGGTCCACTCTCTGTATAGTAACCCTTTGTCCCAGTATACAGATTTCTCCTTTCCTTAAGAATTAGGTGCCTCCCTAGCTACCTGCCTCAGGCCTTGCAATGTAGGGTCCAAGAGCTGATCCTGTCTCAACTCTCTCCTTGTAACCCTTCCCAGCTCCCTTTCCACAGGACGTCTGGCATCCTCTGACAGTGGTGCCTCACTGTCAGCCTGGGTACTACTACTCACCACTATCTTTGCAGTCACTCTGTCTGAGGGACCATAAGTACCCACAAGCTCACATTCAGTCTCACTGCTACAGAGTAGCTCCCTCCCTGAAGTAACCACCTCACCAGTCCTGGCTGCAAGTATTTAGTTTGTCTGTGTCTCCCCCAGGCTACCAGACCCACATGCTTGTCTCCTAGCCTGACTGCGTGTAACTGCATAAGCACATGGTACTGCCTCATCCAAATCCTTTACTATCAGGACATCTGCAGGATGGTAGTTTGGTACCCCTGTTATCCCAAGACAACCTACTATTGGCATTTTGTCTTTCCCTCACCTTTTGTTCCCCACCTTGCCTCCATGGACACCTGTATGCCACATGGCCCACTGGTTGCATTCAAAACATTTAACCCTAGCTCCTGGATGTGTACCTGGACTAATGGCTCCCCTGCTGCTGGAATATTCTGTTGGGGCACTCTGTGCTGCCCACCATGGGATCCTTTAGACCCTTGAGCAGTACTGGGGGTCCTTTTCCAGTGCAGGGCTGCCCTGCTTGCCAGGTATAAGTCTCCCTTCTTCCCCAACTCATCTGAAGTAGCACATTGTCTATCAACTAACCAGATCCTCATGTCCTGAGGCAAAGTCTAAGGGCTTGTTGTCTCACCAAAAGGTCTGGCAGCCCTTCAAAAGTGGTGACCTGACATCCACTCACCCACCTATGGAAATAAGTGCTCAGTTCAGCAACATTTTCACACACACTTTCATCTGCCTTGCGTCTATGCTCATGAAACTTTTTCCTATATGTTTCAGGTGTTAGCTTAAACAATTCTAACAAATGCTTTTAAACTGCAATATAATCAAAACATGCAACATCAGACATTTTTGACAAAACAGTTACAGCTTTACCATGGAGTAAGGAGGTCAGGAACCGTACCCAGAGCCATTGGTCAACATTATACTGTTTGCATACCCTCTCAAACATATGAATGAAACTATCAAAATTATCCCCTTTAGCATAGAACAATGTTTAATCACCACTTTCGTCAAACCAGACTTCCTCAGAAATACAAAACACACTGAAAAAGCACAATATATATATACACATTAAAAACAATTAAGTTCAATTGCTAACAATTCCATATGATGCAAGCACTTAAAAGGGCAATGCTTGAAAAACACATTAAACAACATTAGAACTATTCTTATTGACATACACCCTGTGATCTTTTAAAAAACATTTGATGTTGATGGCATCATTCAAACCAGGAGGCTGATCTGCTTTTAATCTGAGCTGACATCTGGTTTCTCTCTGTTCAAGTTCATTTTTAAAATTGCCCCCTCTTAAATTCATATGTCTCTGTTCAAAAATGGAGAAAAGGAACTTTTTAAAATTATGACACACAATACTGTGTCTATATAATGCATTGTTTGAGTCCTTGTTTTTGATATCATACACTCAATCAAGGAGCCTTAATCCTCACCACTAACACCAGTGAGAGGCGTCTCATATAGGAGGAAAGGATAACAAATACAGTGCAATTTCCCTTAAGAGCACACAGAGATCACAGTCGGTCCAGGGTTGGTCACTACCTTGCTCTCCAGGTCCCCGATAAGACTCCCCCACTGGCACAGCTATAGGGTCCAGGTCTCAGCCAGCTGGGCAAGCTAAAATCTCCAGCACCCTCTCTGTCCAACCAGTGCTTCATGTCCCTGCCTAAGTAGCTGACACACACACACACACACACACACACACACACACACACACACACACACACACACACACACACACACACACACACACACACACACACACACTTTGAGATAAGAGTTTATATAACCACACAGACACTCCTGAGGAAGGCTGGCACAGGTTCTCCAGCTGTGCCCTTTTACCCAGACTATATGGTAGAAATCACTGCCACCACCCAGCTAATATTTATCAGCTACTCAAAGGCCCTTAAAAGTATGCCCAGTTATTAGTGTGTATTATTACTATCCAATTGGTAGTATAACTAAACAGTCAAGGCTTATTAGAGTGACTTGGTACAGGATCCCCATATACATGCAATGTACTCTTAGAGCTTAACTTATCTCTACACAAAACAGCCACAGTTGAAAGGTTGTTTGCAGATATTTAATAATAAATAATTAAAACCACAAGACAATACTTTTTACTTCACAGTGTTAGTCAAGAGTTCAGAGATCACAGAGAAATACTTAAAATAATTCAGTAGTACTGTTCTGACATCACAAAAAACACAGTCTAATCATTATAGTTTCTAGCTATTTCTAAGAGAAAACACAAGTCTAAGATAATTTACATATAGAACACAGGCAGAGTGCTGATGATTTGGATAGTCAAAACAAAATGCTTAAAGCTCTCTGATTCTCTCTGTTTTTAAAATCACATTCCTGGTTCCTATTACATCATTCTTCACACTTCCCTGGGTTCACAGGCTAACAGAAACTACATTTACATTCTTAACATCTCCTTGTGTTATCTTGCAGCTGGTCAGGAAGCAGAGCAATAAAAATACATTTACATGTTTAAATCTAGCAATTGAACTCTTGGTTAAAACAATAGAACGAATGTCCTCCATCTAGACTGTCTGGAGCCAACTTTAAAGATCAAAGACAGTCATAAAATGCTTGACTTAGCTTCTTTACAGCAGTTTTTTCCATTTAAGACAACACGCCTGTGGTTCACATTAATATTACAGATGAGAGAATTATCTATAAATTCTATCTGGCTAGGCTGGCAGCCTTCACATTTCTCCCTAGCCTTCCCCTATCACCACAATGGCATTATAAAAAAAATATATGTTTTTTTCATCATTTGCCTGTGGTGGTCCTTTAAATGGAAGAAACTTTCTAGAATTTTATAATAATGCTTTTAACATTTTTTTTCTAATGTAATAGGCTGATTTTCAGAGGTGTTGATGACTGATATCCGGCAACTGGCAAAGGACTGAAGAATTTTAAGAAATGTCTGTGCACAATATACCAAGATGGTACCTTGTAACAGAAAAAAATTCTGTATGAAGAGTCATAGCTAGAAACTGCCATCTCAGACTTAGTATATGTAGGTCTGTTTTTATGGCCATGCAGTCTCCATATTATGCGACTCGTTATGGTGGATCCCGATATTCCAAATGGTTACCCAGAAAAGATATACATGGAAATGAATAGAGACTGTAGACATACCCATAAGAAGTCAAAAGAAGTTATTGACTCAGAAGTAGTGCTTACCCATTTTAATACATCTTTGCCTACTGGGGTGGTAGGTGGTGCATTATTTTATTAACTGATATTTTCCTGTCATGCAAACTCCACAGTGGTCCAAAGTGACCTATAACATTTGCTTTTTTTTCCTGTTTCATTTATTTATTTCTTAACTAGGTAAACCCATTATGCATAAGTACCTCTTTCCAAAATGACCAAGAATAGTGTATGGTTAACCACTTACTCAGAGCCACATAGTATTTAAAGGAGGAAGGAAGAAATCAAACCCAGGACTGCAATATGAAGTGCATTAGCACCATATGCTCTTAATTCTTTATACCAAACATCTAGATAGCAATTTTACTGATTAAACTAGAGATAGTGCTAGAGACGTCTGTTAATAGCAGGCACTGCTTAACAGCTGAGCTGCGTCTCTCCATTTCATGGTGTAGCATAAAAAAAGTTAAGAATATATGATTTCTTGGAGTTGTAATTGGATGTTGAAAAGTATATAGTGCTTATAAACAACTTCCTCACATGTTCTTCAAAAATGCCTCTCCTCCAGTAGACCTTCACTACTCTGCTGGTGAATTCAAACTTCCCCTGAACTAGTACTCATCAAGAAGATGAAAGTAACACTCAACCTTCACTTTCACACCTTCTTATTAACCTTAATAAGATCAAAACAAGTTAGCTGATTATGAAGGCAAGACAAACAAAGGATAAAGGCTATGGAAGCTGCATTCTCTGCACAATCTGATGCCATAGTTGACTTGCACAGAGACTCCAAGAAAGTTTCCACCTACCTTGACAGCCATCAAGGTGTAAATGGAGCTATTTAAATCAAAACTAATATATTTGAAAGACTGTACTAGAAGGAACAATATAAAGCCAGTAGGGATCCTTGAAAACATGAAGCAACTTGACCTAGTAGGATTCATTAGATAATTGCTGACTGAATGGAGTGGTCTGTCAGACTCTCTGAATTAATAACATAATGAGTTAATTGACTATATGGTGACTGGGTAGCTGATACTGGTAAATGCCCAGGGCAAATCATTGTTCATTTTGCCACTTAAACCTTGGGTTTTATCATTGCTGTGGAAACCACTTAAGCTGTGGTTATGTGGAAGACAGCAGGTCTATATCATGCAAGATCTTAGTGCAGAGACCATGGAAATGCAGGCAATATTTCCAGGTGATGCAGTTATATAGGTGAAAAAGCTAAAATTTAAAGATTGTCTACACCGCTTTTTAAAATATTTGTCTTACTGGCACCCATACTTTTAGATTCACTGAAAGCTCTAGAATCAGTGAGATCCTGAGTTCAAGTTTAACTACATCAGGTGCAATACAGGAAAAAGTGATGCAAGAATTGCAACACAGCGAGACAACCAAGACACAGGAAGAAGAGCAACACTGGTGTTCTTTTCTGTGTTTAAGGAATGTTCAATCCACTGATTAACTGTATGCAAGGAAATGGAGTGACAGTAGTAATTGCCCTTGTTTAAAATAGCTCCTCTTTGCTTTATTGAACATCACAGAAGTGAGCATGGAACATTATGAGCTTAAGTGCTTTTGCAGATGTACTTTTTCACTACCTGACAATATCAGGAGATGATGATTGCCTTCCCTTTCTGCTGGTGATTTAATTATTGGCAATTCAGCTGAATTTATATTAAGGATCTGACTGCTAAATTATAATATGAAGCCTCAGCTATTTTATGGACTTTGAGACTAGCTTAGGAGGAGGGGATTCTAAAGACAGCATAATCAGCACTATTAGGTGGTTGGAACTTCACTATTTTAGAAAGAATATCGAAAGTGATGCAAAGGATTGCCGGTATCCCTTTGAACTTGGAATATTTAAACCAGAAAGTGTTGAAATTCCCCAGGACATATTTTGTGGGAGGATATGCAGACATTAAAAGCTAGATACTGAGTGAATTCCAGTTAAGGACAAAGTAACACATTTTGTAGCACATATTTTACTGGATTCAGTGGTAACTTTTCTTTGTGAATGCTTTTTTTCTTGCTTATTTTTTATTAATGGGTAAAAGGACAAGGAAGGAGAGTTAGTGTAGTGTTATCTTCTATGTATGTCATCAAATGATGCTATTTTTCCATATAAATCCCATTTCAGCTGTATCAGTGCCATCAGATTAGAAGTGTCTAATGTCTCCAGGAGCCTGAATTGAATGGGCTCTGGTCATTCTTCGTGGGTTTTAAACAAAGATTTAGGGTTGCATGCTTTGAGGAAACATTGGATCTCTTTCGCATATAAACTGTAAATATGTTTCAGAAAATTTTGACTGTTAATATTGATTTTTGTTTGCTAAAACAGTCACTGGATATTAATTTTGATTTCGCCAACATGGGCAACATGGAAGGAAAGTACCCCTTGAAGTTACAGAAGTTGTGTGCCCAATTGCTTGTTGGGGTTATTATGAATAATGATAGAGGCTGACTTCCATATTTATTGTTTTTTTGCAGGAGTTAAACAGAAGTTATAGAGGGCAGAAGTGCTGTCTAAGAAATGTCCTTGGATGGGGTAGAGAAACTAGATGAAAAATTGTAAATACTGAAAGATTCATTCAATTCAATATGACAATCTTAATTTACAGTGTAAATCAGTTAAGAAACCAAATTAAATGAAACATAATCATGACTTCAATTAACAGGTGGTCCCCTCATTTGATTTTACTATAGGCAATGCATTCGATAAGCAAGAGACATGAGAAGATGACTAACATTTTTTCTGCCGCATGTGAGGGCCCCACGTAGAAAGGAACTGGCAATCCTAGTAGTCCCAAAGGGGTTGATATTGGTTATAAAGAAGCATAGATTGATCATGTAAGCAAATATGTTTTTGTAAAAGTTTTTTTTAAAGTAATTTTTCCGTTATTTATTTCTATAGATCCCTAGAGCCATTATGGAGTAAAATGAGGGGTGTTACTATTTGATCTGATGGGGAAGTTAGAGGAAATTGTATTTTTCTCTGGAGATCTTAAATTGGTAACTTGAGAGTGGGGTATTTAAGGCAAGCTTGGGTCATTAAGAAGCCCTAAAACTGGTAGATACTTTTTCAAAATGTATCTTAATTACAAACCTGATGGACATTGGATTAATAAGGCTGGAGAAGCTAATGAATATAACTATTATTCTGAGATGCACTCAAGGTATTCTAGAATAGACAAAATTTATTTGTCAGTGGGGTTCCTCTCTGGTAAGTTGTGTCTGAACAGAGGAACCAGGAAAGGGTGTCCTGTTTCCCCTTTCTTATTTGCATTATATTTAGAACCACTGGCAAAGAAAAATAAGGGGCTCAGAAATTCGAGGCTACAATTGGCATGGTAATAAAAGATGGCTTTATTTAAAGATACTATTTTCTATCTGATAAAACCAGAAAAGGACATCTCAGTGTTGTGGAGCATTCTGAGATAATTTCAAATCTTTTCAGGATGTAAAGTCAATGAAGATAAAACAAAGTCTATAGCTGTAAACTATGGATCCACACATGAATTGATCCAGCAGTACCCATATTTATGAGGACACAATAAAATGAAGTATTTAGGAGTATGTCTTAGAAAGGATTCTGTTATGACACTGAGGATATATAGGAAGAGACTAAACAAAAGATAATCCAAAAACTGAGAAATCAGAAGCTCTTGTTTATAGATATTGATATCAAGATGCAAGCAATAAAAATGTTTTAGTCCCTTTAGTTTTCTATGCAGGTCAGGCATTTTTTGTCAACCAGAGGAGAAGTTGTGGATAGTAACTGAATAGTTGAAAGCTTTTATCTGGGAGAGAAAGAGGGCAGGGTCCAAGTGGGATAAGTTGATCCTTCCAATAGAACAAGGTGGTTTAAGATTACTTGATTTGAAGGGATATTTTAGAGCAAGAATGTTAAGGTTCATATGCATAACACAAGCAGAAAGTGGAAAGAATGATGATGATGAAGCAAGGGGGGAATTCAAGAAATAAGAGAGTGGGATTTTGGTGGAGAAAACTGGCAAAGGAACCAAGGTATTGGGAGCAAATAGCTAGAGAGAGAAAGGTAATAGAATGGGAAGAGCCTAAGTAGACAGTGGACTGCAGGCTAGAGACTGCCTTCCCTATCATGAGATTGATATCAGAGTATAGGCAAAGATAAAGGTATATGGGAATCCAAAGTGAAATACCTCCTCAGATTGAGTTTCTAGTTGAATTTAGAACAGAAGATGCTGTTAAAAAAGATATTAGTGGGGCATACAAAATATTACATGATAAGTATAAGAATCAATCAACAGAGGTTAGAAAAGTTTGGGAACAGAGACTGGATAAGCAATTCACAAGGAAACAATGGAAGAACATATGTATGTCTCCCAAATATGCAACAAAATAAAGATTTAGGATTTTTGCTTGGATGTGTTTGCATAGATATTGTTATAACCCAAGCAGATTCCAAAAACTTTTTCCTCAGGTAGATGGCAAATGTTCGAGGTCTGAAAGGGAAGAAAGAGGTGAGTGGGGACATATGTTTTGGGAGTGTAATGAGTTGGCAGACTTTTAAGAATTCCCTGCAAAGTACTCTATCAGAAAAATTGTATAAGCAAACTAAAGAAATAATTTTTTGAACTGGGATACATGATCTGAATTGCCTAAACAAAGTAAGTCCTTGTTAAGAGCTATTACTTATGTGACGCACACAATGATGGTTGGGGTAACTTTCTATGGAGATACAAGTATTTGGGTGTATACTTGTCCCCCCCCCCATTTTACTATATACAGTTAAAATTTGTTATGAGAAAGCAAAAAAGTAGATATAAAGAGCTTGTCATTGCAATGAAAATGTTGAATTTTGACTTGGAACAGGAGATTTAGTCTATTCAGAAATGTATGGTCCCTATATTATTGTAAGCCTTTCATGCTATTAACACTGTTTCCAGGAAAAGCCTTTTTCCAAGATCTGAATCATCTGTTGACAGCTTTTATCTAGGGGATTTTATTGTTACCAAGAAACCAGGCAGGAGCTGGAATACCTGACCTATCGGTAGTAGAGGTCAGCTGGCTTTTTGTTTGTGGTAGGCTAAAACTACAGCTCCAAGATACAAAGAATTAGCAATGACAGTAAGATGCTAAGGTTATTTTGTGGCAAGAGAGGGTGGCTAACCTTTTTGGTCTCTTTGGAGCAATTTCTGAGGTGTATATTTGCTTGTTGGGTAAAGTGCAGATTGAAGCATGGAAAGATCTCTACACACCTATTAAAGTTAAATTTCTTTCACATTAGAGATTTGCCAGTGCTGTGCACTGGGTGGAAACGCATCCAGAAACAGTAAAAATGTGATCAGTAAGTTGAAGCCTTGTCATTCGTAATAGGGATGAGACATCAGCAATGGTATTATTTGGGTGAAATATATGCATCACATGGCAGAATTGTCATTACACAGTGAACTCTACCATTGTCGAAGGTATACACAGGAGGTTACAGGTATCTGTTGGCAGCCTTTCAGTATAAGCCCTTTTAAGCAGAAACTTGAGAGATTGTAAAATATTCACCTGAAAATGTGTCCACAGATACTTTTCCTCACCAAATAGGCTGCAGCATATGCTATGCTTCCTAATGTTTCAAGTAGATGTTGGAGATGTTCTGATGGCCCTTCGGGATCATGGTTTCATGTATTCGACCTAAGGTAACAGAGTAAAAAAATAATTATGGTTGGATGATATATGTCCAGGCAGAATGAAATTATATTAGGTTCTGTTTATGTTGTGTATTCCAGAGTATGAACAATGGCTTAGATATGAGAAAACATTGTCAAGTGTGATGATTGGCACATAAAAAAATAATCACCAGGAAATGAAAGAAAAAAGATCCTGCACCCCTTCTCTCATATTCAGTGAACTACTAATACTAATGTGAGAACTGTCAGATATAGAGACTTTGGTGTCAAAAAAGGAAGACAGGCAGTGGTCCACAAATAAATAGCTTCCTTCACTGCAGTGGATGAAATTCAGAGTTAGCACTTGCTGTGAGAACATGGTCTTCCTGTCCCCCCCCCCCCCATATTTTAATGTTTCTGTTTTTTTTTTCTTTTCTTTTGATTCCCCCACTCCCACATAAGTCCATCTCATGTACGAGGTAATACACTGAGTGGTGATACTGTTTATTGTAGGGGCTACTTTGGTGTTTATGTAATGCGTTAACTGAGTTACATTCAGCCAATTAAAGTAATCTGTTAAAGTAACCTGCCCTGATATTACACTGTTTGACTAGCATTGTTTCACTTTATCACAGAGCAATAGATGACAAGCTGTTGTTGTTTTTTTTCTTTCCTGTTTATGGTTGCAACTACACCAAGCTACATGAACTAATCATTTTAACCCACACAAGGAAGTATCCTGGACAGCTGTATGTTACAAAGATGATGGGCTGCTGTTGGAGAGGGCATATTTGTTTAATTTATTATTCGTTTTTGTTTTTTGTTTACTTTGTTTGTTTGTAAGCTTGGTAAAAGAATTATCCATTCACAGACCCTTTCTCCTCGTGACCTAAGCCACAAGGGCAAGGGTAAATGTAATATGTTAGCTTCAGAATGTGTTACGTTATGACTGAGGTGATACTCAGTACTGGTAAACTGATACATTGGGTACAAAATTAACTTTTCAGTGTCTTTTCATTCATTTGTTTTATTGTTAAAAACAGGTCTGAATGGAACTGGATACAAGACCATAAGCACACTTTTATGGAGATGAAGAAATTACTGCATCATATGAAATACTTAGCTCACTTTAGTCCATCTTTGCTAATTAGGCTAGCATGGGATACTTCAGTTTAGGGATGTCTATCCCAAAAACACCACAACAGTGCAGAGAAACTCAAAACATTTGCCTCTGGGTTATTGACTAGACATGAATGCAATTATGCAAAGACAGTCGATATCTATACAGAAGATATTTATAATAGTTACAGTTTATCAACTTTTGCAAACCATTTTAGCTCACAGATGGAAATATCACTGATGACTTCAGATCAGTTAGAAAGATGGACCCTGCTTCTGTGTGGTCACTCATATTTTGTTTGTTATTTATTCATTTAACTGGGTACATTAATAGGCTCATTTCAGTCATTGCCCTGAGTCACAAGAGAAACAGTAAATGCAACTCCCCATCACAGCTGTAGCAAAGGAGTCTGGTGTCCTGAGCAACGCATCCATTTGTTGCTCCTCCTGCTATAACTTAATGAAGACTTGTAAACTGTCACTACATTAATAAACATATTTTATAAACTTTCTCTGTTGTCATTAAGCATGACTTGGTTATTGACTAAAGCTAAATGTAACTATGCCAAGACAGACAGATAGACAAAAACAGCCTTGTCTAGTAGCAAAGAAGCTAATTATGTTCTGCACAGAAGATGATTTAAACTGGTTACAGTTCATCAACTTTTACAAGACACGTTTAATCCACAAAAGGAAGTATCATTTATAGCTTCAGCTCAGTTACAAAGATGATCCCTGATTCTGGGTGGTACTGGTAACTCAGCTTTAACCTAGTTAGCAGACAAATAAGAGGATAATAAACATGGGATACCCCACCCTGGAACGCCACCTCCTCTCCCTGCAAAAGGTAAGCTGTCTCCCAGTCACAGCCCATTCTACACAACCTTACTTTTAAAATATTAAACAGTTCTTTCTGTTCTTTCTCCCCATCCCTAAGAAGTAAACTCCAATTCAAAATCCTCCCCTTACTCTCTCAGAAGCCAAGACAGCAATGGACTAACTCTAGTCCATCCCCCTGTTGGCCTTGTCACAGGTGAAAAGTCCTCTGGTTTAACTATTCCTGTCTATTCAAATTGTCTCCCAGCACTACACGGACAACTTAATGAGTACTCACAGTTCAGGAAACAACTAACAGTACACCTAAAAGACACAAAAAAGTGTAAAAATCTACACCTCCCAACTATACCCCTTTATCTTGTCAGTGCATTCACACATAATCCATAAATCTAAAGGTTCAAATCACATAACAGAGGGACTTCTCACTATTGCAAAAATGTAAATTTAACTTACAGTTCTTCCTGTGGTAGTACACTAACACATTCTGCTTCATTTAATGAATGACTTTACCCGCACCACTAATCACTAGAGCTTCATCTTCTTTATCTATTTCTTCATACCTTCATACTCTCTCTTCACACTCAGCCTATGCTTCTCTTTCATCTCCTGATTCCAATTTCTATCCTGTAGAAAGTTTTCTCAGGTATTACTGTAATTACATATATCCTTGACACTCTAATTGGTTTTAGATTGTTAGACAACAGAATATTTTAGTCTATACAAAAGTTACAAATCCAAATTTTGTGTACTTATACAATCTTTGAAATAATGTAATTGAATCTTTTCCTTGTACTTTTATGCCTTCTGCATAGAGGTCATGGCTGAAAAGGATCCAAGGACCAGACCACCCACTCAGCCAACAAAGACAACTTTAAAATACTTGAAATAGAAATAGCATCGTTTATACCTGGTGGGACAGAGGCAGTGAGATAAGTTTGTCATCAATATTCCGTTTTCTAGTAGAACTTTCCAAGGACCCCTCCCAAAGATTCACCTTAATTTGTTCTAATACAACAAAACCAAAAGTATGATTATTAAATTGTTCAATATGTTTACACAAAGCACTTGTATTTTTACCTCTACTAATATCATAATTATGTTCATATATACGCTGCTTTAACTTATGTTCTGCTTTACCTATATAGTAGGCAGAACAGGTCAAACACTTTGCAGCATATACTACTGCTTTGATAGAGCAACTGTAGTCACCAAAAATATTAATTTGTTTGTCACCTAAACAGATTCTTTCATATTCAAGAATATTATTACATTGGTTGTACATACCACACTTCCTCATTCTGCTCAACTAAAAGATGGTTAATACTGAAGTCCAAAACCAAAAAACAAAACCAAAGGAAATCAAGCTGCTTTAATAAAATCCAAGGACAATTCCACAATAAATAATTCCAGTTGAATTATGACACAGACAATTATTTATTGTAGAATTGTCCTTGGATTTTGTTAAAGCAGCTTGATTCCCTTTGGTTTTGTATTTTAGTTTTGAATTTCATTAAATAACCTTTACTACGCGTTTCCTCGGGTAGCAGTAACACATTGCAACTAACATGTTACAATAAACGTGTCACCTTACCCTTCAAGCTGATGTCTGAATACTGTCATTGATAAAGCTGTTTGGCCACATGCCCCTGCTGTCCATATCATGGAAATACTATAGATTCTATGCATGTTGTAAAAATCAAATACACATACTGTAAAATCATATACACATACTGTGCATAGCACTGTCATCATATGCACAATCTGTGCATATCGTGAAAATTCAAAACCACCAAAGCAGAACAGAAAGATATGCAAATGACAAAAGCCAGTAATATATCCTTTATTAAAAGCACAAAAACCTCTCTAGTGCCTCGGCATAAAGCCTTCCAGGAGATAGCAATAGCAAAAAAGAACACCTCTTATAAAGGTGCATCAATTACAATTAAACAAATAAAACAATTAAGCAATATAGTACAATTAAATCTTTACAATATATATTTCCAATTGCATTCCTGATTTAATCCACCAGGTGTCAAAGTATTATACTTCAGAATAAAAACTGCTTCTTTAAATAGTAACTTATTTTTTAAACAAGTTACATTTGTTGCTTTAACTTGTTCAAGAATGCAACCTCTCAATTCTAAATAAGCTCCCCCATGTACAAAATTAAAATGGGAAGCAATTGGACTTTCCATCTTATTATTTTTAATATCTCGAATGTGTTCCTGCAATCTAACCTTAAATGACCTCTGACTCTCACCTATGTAGAAAAGGTTGCAGGGACGCTTAAGAACATAAATAATACCTACAGCATTACAGGTAAACTCTGCTACCGGTCTAAATTTTAAACCATTAATTTTATCAAAAAATCTAATAACATATGGACAAACTGAACAATTTCCACATGCCCAGGTACCCAACCTAGCAACCTCATTTCCCACATTTACATCAGGTAAAGAAAAAGTTGTATGTACTAACATATATTTTAAATTATGGACCCTTTTAAAAGAAATCAGGGGTACATGCCATACATTTTTTAATTTATGTCTTCCCTTCACCAAAAAAGACCAATAATATTTTATAATAGCTATAATCTCATCAGAAAGTATGTTATAAGAGGTAACAAAATAAATTTTCCTACCTTCTTCATTTATTATTCTCTGCAGTGTATTGTTATTATATTCACTGCTATTCCTTTTATCTGGAAAACATAACTTCTCTAAAGCCTTTTTAATAACTTCCAAGGCATATCCCCTATTTTTAAACATCTGACAAGAATTAAATTTTTTTTTTTCTAAGATATCAGGTTCACTACATAACCTACTAACTCTTAATAACTCACCATAAAGTAGGGAATTCAAAATATGAACTGGATGGCAACTACTTCCATCTAAAAAATAGCCATCATCACCAAATTTTCTATGTATACTAGTAATAATTTTTCCATCTCTGATATTACCTTTTAGGATCAAATCCAAAAAAATAACAGAACTACCACTTTGTAAACATTCAAACCTTAAACCTAACTGATTAGAGTTTAATATATTAACAAAATCTTGTATTAATGAACTACCCCCCTTACATAAAAAAATCAAATCATCAATAAACCTAAAATAATGAATTACATACTTTTAAAAATTCTAATTTATATAAAAATATTATTTCAAAATATCCCATCACCAGGTTAGCATACATTGGGGCAAAAGGAGCCCCCATAGCTGTACCTTGTATCTGCTGATAAACTACTTGATTAAATTCAAAGTAATTATTAACTAAACTAAAATAAATTAGTTCAATAATATAATTTGAAACTGGACTATCACCCAAAAAAGAATTTAAGAGCCTCAATACCTATTGAATGTTTAATATTTGTGCATAGGCTCTTAACATCTAATGTAATCCAGTAACAATCTTCTTCCCAAAACACACATTTAATCTTATCTAAAAAGTCAAAAGAGTCTTTTATGTAGGAATCTAGGGTTATTACAAATTTAGTTAAGTAACAATGCAACATAATTCCAATGTTATGCAAAAAATAATTACTAGCTGCTACTATGGGATGACCCGGTGGATTCATTAGATCTTTATGTACCTTGGGTAAACAATAAAATTTAGCCAAAGTACAATTATCTGTATTAAATTTCACATCTAAGTCTTTTTTAGACAAATATCCAATTCTAAGACCTTTTAACAAGATGTCTTTAAAATGTTTTACAGCTTGTTCATATTCAACGACACTAGATACTTTATATACATCTCTCATGTTTAGATGATCCATACACATTTTTAAATATTGAGTAAAATGTAGTACCACTATTTTATTACCCTTATCAGAAGGTTTAATAACTAAATCTTTTCTCTTGCTCATATTTTGTAAAGTTTGCCACTCTCTTTTACTTAAATTATAACATATAGCATTTTTATTGCCCCAAAATTTCATAAAAATATCATCCAATGAATGATGTACCATAGATGAAAAATGCAAAATTCCCTCACGTCTAAAAGGCAAAATGAAAGTACTTTTAACTGGTACCTTCACAGTGTCTAATAAACAATAAGCATTTGCTTCATCATTACAGTCCGATAGGGAAGAATCACATGTGAAAAAACCCTCACCAGAGTCTAAATCACTATGCTCATCCAAAACTTCAATGTGTGTATCCCTTTCAAAAAAATCACATAGATGTAATTTACATATTAATTGAAAATTTTCAATATAGGTGACGTGTTTCCTAGGAAGAGCAGTAGGTATAAATTTCAGAACGCAATTCAATATGGCCATCTCACATTCACTTAAAATATGACCAGACAAATTTACAACAAAACTGTTTTCACTATTCTTTACAACATGATCTAATGATGACAATATATTATAAACATTAATATTTAGTCCATTTCTAGAGGTTATCATACCTCAGATATTGTCTGTACGCCCTCTCTTTCTTCCATAATTGTCCTGCTGGTTCCAAAAATTGCTGCGTAAATATTCCGGGTCTTGTGGTCTCGGCAATGAAGGAAAATTCACTGCCTCCTCTTCTTATTCTCCCATACTACAAACTGCTTCCGAAGATACAAAAGAAATACTATGTTTTGAATTGGTTCCACCCACACGTTGCCGCCTCTGTTGGTTACGCTGAACTAATTTCTTAAAGGCATAGCCACTGTTGTAGTCGTGTATGTCTCTTTCAAGTTTGTTAATCTTTCTTTTAATAATATCATTTGAAACCTCTTCCAACTTCACATTATAGCTGCCCAATATTTGACTAAATTGTTCCAAATTGAACTGTACGGTCAAATTGGTGCAGCAGGTCTCTATATCTTTTTTTATTTTTCGTTGTTTAACTGTATCTCTCTCAATGAGAATATGTAACCATTCCGTTACACATTTGTGAGCTGCCAGAGCTCACCTAGTTTCAAATTGTTTATCTATTGCATCAGTAGCATCAAATGGAGTGGTAGGTGACTTAACAAAACATAGCCCTCTCGGTGTTATATCGAGGTCTATATAGAGTTGTAGACTGAGGATATTAAAATGTAAAGAATTCTCTTTAAACAATAATTTTTCAAGAGAGTCTAAAGAGTCTTGTATTTCCGAAGAGACATTTGCCACATTAGGTCGACCCACACATTGAAAGGGGTTAAGCGGTCTTTTTTTAACCCCCTCCACCAAAAAACGTTCCCAGGATTTAACAACATCATTAGTTTTAGGCATAGAGGTACCTTCTGGTTGAATGTCTATCACCTCTCTAGTCTCTCTAGACTGACCCAAATATTGTTCCATGGTTGTCTGACCTCGTTCTACTCCTTCTGCATGAAATATTCGAGGCAATTGTATAAAGGAAGAATCACTGGCCATAACACAATCCAAAACCACCAAAGCAGAACAGAAAGATATCCAAACGACAAAAGCCAGTAATATATCCTTTATTAAAAACACAAAAACCTCTCTAGCGCCTCGGCATAAAGCCTTCCAGGAGATAGCAATAGCAAAAAAGAACACCTCTTATAAAGGTGCATCAATTACAATTAAACAAATAAAACAATTAAGCAATATAGTACAATTAAATCTTTACAATAAATATTTCAAATTGCATTCCTGATTTAATCCACCAGGTGTCAAAGTATTATACTTCAGAATAAAAACTGCTTCTTTAAATAGTAACTTATTTTTTAAACAAGTTACATTTATTGCTTTAACTTGTTCAAGAATGCAACCTCTGAATTCTGAATAAGCTCCCCCATGTACCAAATTAAAATGGGAAGCAATTCCATCTTATTATTTTTAATATCTCGAATGTGTTTTTGCACTCTAACCTTAAATGACCTCTCACACTCACCTATGTAGAAAAGGTTGCAGGGACACTTAAGAACATAAATAATACCTACAGCATTACAGGTAAACTCTGCTACTGGTCTAAATTTTAAACCATAAATGTTATCAAAAAAATCTAATAACATATGGACAAACTGATGAATTGTCATCAATATTCTATTTTCTAATAGAACTTTCCAAGGACCCCTCCCAAAGATTCACCTTAATTTGTTCTAATACAACAAAACCAAAAGTATGATTATTAAATTAAGTACATAAGAATATAACTACCACACCGCTAAATCCACTCCCTGGATAAACGTAATAATAACAACCAAAAACAAGAATAGGGAGTGCGTTAAGGCAGGCAACGAGTTCTTTCATGTAACTATGTAAACGTCAGAAATAATGTCTCTTGCAACTTATATATTGACCGCTCTTCAGCTCAATGTTATACCACTATTCAGCTCAGTATAAAGTCACTTCTCACCTCTAGATTACGTTACTGCAAGTAATAACACTTCACCAAATAAATTTACGTTCACTTGCTTCACCATGCAGAATAGGACTAAATCCACCAGTAGAACACACTTGACAAACGATATCTCTGTCAATTACTCATGACAGTAGTCAGTTTCTTGCATAAGGTGACATCCCTCATGGATTCCTGGGAACTACTATCCAGCTGATGTCTGACTTGTTCTTGACATTACAGGCATGTTGTCAGCTTCCAAAAGGGTTCATCTAACTGGGGATTATAAAAAGTACAGGCATGTGGATGGGAGAGCAGATCTGTGGCTTTCTGGGGCCAATTTCCCTCAGAGCTATAAAGGAATGAGGAAGATCTTTAAGTCGACAAACTCACTACCCACCAATTCTTTAATTGCTTTCTGGGCTTACACAGCTTTCTATGGTCTTCTCCCTGTGAGGCTTCTTTCTCCTACTCTGACTCAAAGAAGGCTCTTAGTTTGAAGGATGGATTGGTGTCTTAGGTCCTACTATCAGAAATGTTTTCGCCTATACAAGATATGAGATTAAAGTGAGAGTTGAGCAAGGTCTTTTTTTGATAAAGGTGTTTCAGTTTTTTACAAGTTGTGATTTGGTAGTCTTCAACCTTGCAAAAGAAACACTGTACATGTCAATCCTTCAGAAGAATATGACTCCTGGACGGCACACTTGTTAGCATTTTTTTTATAGGAATGTCATGGGCCAACAAAAAAAAATCAATCAACAATCAAGTTGTTACAAGTAAGAACAGCAACTTTTATACAAGAACAAAACTAAAATAAACAAAGGCCCACATAATCTGGAAATGTAACAGGTTTATTGCATGACAGTCTTGCAAAGCACATCGTCTAATAATCACTGCAATTCTGGTTTAATTTCTCCTATAACCTACAGGAACCTGAGTCATAGCATTCTCTGAAACAACCAGGAAAAAAACACTGAATAGTGACCACAGATTATTGGGGGTTAAATGCAGATGGTCCAAGTTGCCCTACATTTAAAGCTGAAGATGCTGTTTCTGTCCTCAGTATGAAGAGATCATGTCCTCTGAGGGGGACATCCAGCTGCTTTACAAGGCAAGCCTGAAGGACAGGCATTCACCTATGGTCAATGCCAAGTATAAGGAATTATGATGCAGCAGTGACTTTTTATGATAAATATTTTCATTATCTAAACTGATTTTTCATATTCAGAAGAAAAGTTCACATTCAGTGCATATAATCATATCTGGAAAAGGACATGAAATGTTTACTGTACTTATTCATGAAAGGGACATAAAAGAAATTTACAGAAAGTTTAAGGCATATATGATGGATATTAAAAATACAAATGCAATTAATCTGGTAATTTTCAACATAGTATTTCCAGAATATCATAGAAATGTAAAAACTGTCATCCTGTCCCAAAGGGCATTTTTATGTGTGCATTCTGCAAACCATATTTTTTTCAAAAATGTGAACAGGTGTGGACTTTTAATAATTGGATAGCGAAATGTGTGCTGAAAACCTGTAGCAAAAATATAAAATACACAGAGGCTGCAAGTATACATCTAATTTGGAGAAAACAGCCTCATAACTTTGTTTATTTGAGACTTACAAAATGGTGATTTCTTAGGACTGCGTAATGTCACATGTATGTGACAGCCTTATTTCCAATGTCACTCCAAAATGTATTTCTTTTGCAACCTGGAAAGAGATTTTTGCATTTGTTATGCAAAATGTCTCATGATTCAATACTTAAAAATATTTAACTACATTTGTTTCTGAAGCATGGGAAGTGGGAAGATCAAAACCTAAGATGAAAATATTGGAAACATCTACTTCTGTGGTGCAAAGGGATGAAGCCTTTAATGTGACTCATGCAACTGAGGTTTGATTAGTGGCCCTGGCACTGGCGGGGCCAGGCAGGGAGGGAGAGGAGTGAATGGTGTAGGGTGGGTAGTGGCCACTCATGGGAGACAAAAGTAAGTATGATTTCTTTGGTGGAGACAGGGGAAAATACTTCCCATGCTACAAGAAAGGGGGCATGGTTACTTATGGAAATGTCCCTTGTGGAAGTGAAGGATGACCAGCACAGAAATGCATGTGTCTTGTCAGCTCCACAAAGCAAACATCTGCAGGAGAACATATGGCTAAGGAAAATCTCTCAAGCCAAACCTAAATGACAGCCCCTCCCCAATGACCCTCACCCCAATGACGAAGAGCAAATGGGCAAATTGTACTGGAGGGGGCTGATAGTTAACAGTAGCATGAGCAAAACAGTGTAAAAAAAAGAAGAAAACATTGAAAACTATGAGCATCAACACCATGTTTTTTTTTTAATTTTGCAAGTTTAGTCTTATAGAGTGTTTAACATTTTTAACCCAAAACTGCAGTGTGCACAATTATTTTAGAGGTTCTTAATCATGTAGCAGAATGCCATTTCTCAGATCTAACCCTTTTTGTCCAGATACTGAATTTTTATGTCACTTTTACTGTTTTACTATCATTACAGCAACAAAACTTTCTCCACTAAAAGGGAATACTTCTTTCTTTTTAAGACTGTTTGAATTCAATGAATTAAGTTCACAAAAAATATCTCAACATGGCTATATATGTATGCAATATATTTGTCTTATTTATTTTTACACATTATTTAAATTATTTCAAATTATCAACAGAATAGTTGATTAATCCATTTTAACACATATTTATTTTAATGACTTCAAACATCTATCATAATTCTTGTAAATTTTTAATAAATTTCAAAAGGGATTTAAGAAAACAGTTGTTTGTTACAGATATCAGTGTCAAACCACATTCAACATAGTAAATATATATGTAAATGTATAACATATTAAATATGTGTGTGTGTGTGTGTGTGTGTGTGTGTGTGTGTGTGTGTGTGTGTGTGTGTGTGTGTGTGTGTGTGTATATATATATATATATATATATATATATATATATATCTATATATATATATATATATATATATATATATATATATATATATATATATATATATATATATATATATATATATATATATATATATGTATATGTATTTATATATATATATATATATATATATATATATATATATATATATATAGTTTACTATTAAATGTCAAAAGTGCCTGTGCTCGACCACCATGTGGTCGAAAGGCCCTTTTCAAATGATCAGAATGCCAAACCAAAATACATCGACTACACTACAGTGAATAGGTAGTGTAGTTCGAGTATTTGAGTTTGGCATTGTGAATGGAGATTGCGGTTCAGTGAGGAACAGGGAATTAATCCATTCCCTCATTGTAGTGCAATCTCGGAGTTGGTATATTTAATTTGCGGGGAGGGGTGCAGGGGATCATAGCTCCCCTGCAAAATAGCACAATTAATGTACCGTTGACTGTAGAGTGTAACGGTATGTTAAGGTGCATACCATGGGTGACTGACGTCACCTCTTGTTATGTTGAACACATTGAAGTACGGATATCGAAGTATTCATTTTCACCATGGCTGCTGTTTCAACATTCCAAATTCAGCATTTTGGGTCGACCATTATGACCACTCGATGAATGCAGCTTCAGAATTTCAGCAGTAACTATAGATATATATATATATATATATATATATATATATATATATATATATATATATATATATATATATATATATATACACACACACACACACACACACACACACACATATATATATATATATATATATATATATATATATATATAAGTCTACCATGTACAAACGAAATTACATTTCATCGAATGTACTTACCTGACTACACTTCTTTGAAACTGCATTCAACCAAAAGCACGGACTGCTGAAATCCTTTCCCTGTGAAAGGAACCACTTGGCCACCATGGTGAACTTTGCCCTCTCTTCAGTGTAGTGCAATCTCAGAGTTGGTATATTTAAGTGGGGGGGATGGGGGGAGGCAAAGTCCCCCACTTTGGTGGGATTACTTTTGGTCCATTTATTTTTTTTCCCCTGGTGGCCAAGTGGTTCCTTTTACAGGATGTCTACCATGGCAGCTTGTTTTTACTTGGGGCTCTGGCTTTGATTCTATCTGGAACAGCCAAGTCTATACACTTATGCACGTGATTGTATACGGCTTCAGTGTAAGTTTTGGTGTAGTTACCACTTCCAGCTGAGGTGGGGCTTGAAAGCCATTTATACCTTCCCCTAGGAGGGTATAGTTTGCTTTGGTGAAGTTTTTTAGTCTGACTTCGTCCTTTGTGAGTTCTGGTGTTAGTGTCAGTTGGAAGTCGATTGATTTGTGGTTAGATTTGACTAATGATGGTCCAACAGTTGCAGTGGTGAATCTGTTTGTCATGTTAGTGAGGACCAGATCTAGTATGTTTGTTCCTCTTGTTGGGGTTTGAACAATTTGTTTCAGGGCATTTGAGTAGGTTTCCCAGTTGATGATGGGGTAATTAATATCCCCCATGACCACAGTGTTTGGCAATATTTGGACTGACTCCAGTTGGGTTAAGTAGGCCTCATGCGTATCATGATCCATGGAGGGGTGATCTATATAACTAGTTATGACTTGACTAGGGGTCTTACCCACAATAATCTGAACTTGAATAACTCCATGTAGTTGTTGGTGTTTCCAATCTAATTAGTCAGGAGGTGAATGTATCCCTAATATAGATAGAAACATTGCCTCCTTTGGTTCTCACATGTTCATTTTGCATCTGAAGGTGTGGAAGGCATAGTAGCCTTCAAGGACATGGTATTTTGTTAGGCCTTGAACCAGGTTTCTGTGACTGCAAAGATATCTACATCCTCCAGTAATAGAAGTGCTTCCAGAGTGAGCAGTTTTGGGTTTAAGCTCATAGCGTTTAGCAGCATAACCCTTATTTTGTTATGGTTGGCAGTTTTCACATCAGTGATTTTGTTTTTGAGACCTTGCCTAAAAGAAGCACTATGGGGGAGGCAAGATCCTTTGCCAGCAGCTGAAAGCCTAGTGGTGCCCGGTGTAAACCGTCTCTGGCACACCAGCTAGGTTTGTCGAACATGTCATCCCAGGCTGACAGAAACTGGATCCCTTTTGAATGACACCAAAAACTAACCCAGTTATTGAAACCTGATTATTTTTATTTGTTTATACTGTGGCATCATTCTAGGTGAGGGTAATATGCTGCTTAAGGCCTGGGACTCATACTCGGAGAGCTCAATCATGTCTTTCTCCATATAGTCCAGTGAGGTACATCTCAGATCTTTCACTCCAATATGAGCTATGACAGGGTCATAATGGTACTTGTTGCCGAAAGACCCAAGTGTGAGCGTGATCTGATGAATCTTGGCACCGGACAGTCAGCTGACCGTGATTTTCTCCTTATCTAACCTGGTGAGTGGGACATCTGTATCTGTATGTCTCACTATGGAGTCTTCAATGACAAGAAAATTTAGTTTTTGAGTGTTATACCTTAAGGGTTTGATAGAAGAGATACTGGTGTTGCTATCTGTCTTGGGTGCTGTTGGAACTGTGTTAATTGTAACAGTCTTTTGTTTTGGAGGTCTCTGGTGTTTCATCACTACCTTCTTACCTTCAAGGGTAACCACATCATTTCCTTTGATCTCTCCCAACTTGCTTACTCAATATTAGGATTTTGCTGTTTCACAAACCATCACAAAGGACAGTAGGTGAGAATTCCTGAGTAACAGAGTGACTCTAGATTTTGAAGGGTCTCACACTGTATACTGCACTGTACTGTAATATATGTGGGACATCTTGGAGTTATTTTAATGACTTTCTCTGTTGCTTGCTTGTTGCAAAAAATATATAAGGTGATGCCAGATAATGTGATGTGCATGTTCATACATATCTCAGATGTTTACACTGTTTCTAGTAGAGTACCTTTATATCATCTTTCATTATCTAGTAGAAAAGGTCCATAACAGTAATGGTTCTCCCCCTTCTGCTGCAGAATGAGTGTTCCCCCAAAGATACTAGCTGTCCAATACTTTGTCAAATTCTAAATTAATTGCTGCCACTGAAATCCACCAAAATGAGCCAGAAAGTATAAAATCCTTAAAGATGTAAATACAAAAGAAGAAAGTCTGTGTTCTGGCTATGAGCTGTGAATGTGGGTTGGGGTGAACAGAATGAAAACTAACATCTAAGGTTTTAATGGAGTCAGACTTAAAAAAAATGATTTACCCTGTTTACTATTTATTAGTTCATTAATATTATTTGTTGAAGCCAATCTGTATATGTGTGGAATGTTTTACAGGATTTTCAAGTCCTAAATTGTTTAGATTGTAACAGGTATAATGTTTAAAGGATTTGTACAAAATCTCCAGTTTAGAGAAAAAAGCACTATGACTTCATTTATATGTTTTCATCTTCTATTCCACAGATTTACAGTTCGGTTGTTTACGTGATGTCTTCTGACTTCCACCAGTTTTTGAGTTTTCTCTTGGATTTTAATTTTCAGCTCATCATCTGAGACACACACAAAAAAACACCTTACTGCTGTATTACTGATTTTCATCTTCTGGGTTTGCATCCTCATGGATACCTATACTTCCTGGCTCATTTTACATTTTTACAGGGTACACTGCTTACTACCCATGTGTAGATTTCTTAATTATTCATCATCACCCTGGTTAAAAAGTTTCCTGGGCTTAAGAGGCTCTTTGTGATAATTAATATTTACTTCAAATGAAAAATGTATGAGTAATGTGGTGGGTTAAATTTATAATATTTTGCAGATTGTGCATGCAGCTTACTTGAACAAATCAAATCCAGGAGAGCACTTTTACACCATGGATCTTCAGTATTCACTGTAATATACTTAGTACCACTTTAATGTTTTAAAATGCAGGTTACAGAGATCATTTAGTAAAATACTTTTAGGTGTGTGTGTAGTATGCTTGTTTCTTCATTTGTGAATAAAGTTTAGTTTTGGTGTTCGCATCAGAAAATAAAGTCTACAAATGCAATAAAAAGTAAGACTGATACAAAAGGTACAACTTAGGCCACTGAAATTTAAAGCAAAATATCACTGAAAATGCTGAAAGTCTGAACATTTGTTTTGTAGAAATGAGCCTATGAATTAACAGTAGGTGAAACTGTATTATAAATATGAAATCTGCTTATAAACAGGGCTTTCTTGAAAAGAAAATTTGTATCGCAATCTCAGATTGTCACATTTTAACATACTTAAATTAATTTTTTTTGCTGATACTTAAATTAATTGCCATATTGTGGGAAAAAAGAAGTGTCTGCTAATTCTAGCTACAGCATGTACTCACAAATAAAAGTAAATACATGAATAAATAAAAAGGTAAACTATATTACAGTTGGCTAGACATATCAGACAACGACTGTGTCCTCCAGTAAAGTTAATAGAGATACATTTTGGTCTGAGATCCCCTACAATGTCTGTTATGCACAACACAGAATGTTTCTGTTGTTTCAGAGTGAAACTTAATAAACATAAATGAGAATTTCACTTCTGCCCTCAAGACCACGGCCAACTCACAAACAGAGCTGCAGAGTGACTATTATTGTTGCTAATGGGCTATAAAACATAAGTGTTCCAAAAATCCTGCTGGACAAAGGGTTTGCATGGTTTTACATGCACTGGCTCTAGCCTCCCACAATCCTATTCCATGTATTTTTTGATAATTTACATTTACAGGTGTTTTCCTACAGTTTCCTTTTCCTCTCATTCTCTTCTAACCACAGGCAGATGGTTAGTCTGTCTCACTCATTTTTATTTGGTCTTGTTTGCTAGTATCTGCATGGTCTCCTCCTCCTCTGGTAGTAACTGTCAGTTTACTCCCGCAACTGACAACCATGTACATTTCTAGCTGTCACTGCTGCATAATCTCACCCCCCCCCATCATATTCCCCACTATACCTTCGAAGATATTTTGTCTGCCCATAATTTATTAATCCCTTCTCTCAACTTCCTCTTTCCCATCCCTGAGTGGTCTGATCTATGTGTGGGAGTAGTAAGTGCTGTTATCTTGTCGTTTGTTCAGCTGCAATCCCTGAACAGACTGCCCAAATTATTGTCATGAGATACTGCAAAGGCAGTCCCAAAATGTTCCCTCCCTATCCCAGAATGAACTTAGCGTAACTGCAACAACAGCTACTGATACCTATCCAAATGGTGCTGAACAGATCAACACTGGCTGCCGATCTCAAGGTCTTCCAGTCTTAGTTTTTGTTTCTCCTCATGCAGATTCTGATTGGCATGCAGCAAGCTGTTAATTGCAACTTCTCGCTTCCCTCCACTCATCTCCAAGGTCTGTCGGATAATCTCAGAGTTCATCTTGGGGAACATTCCCTGCAGCAGCTTAAAGTCACTGTCCAAGTGTGATGATGTCCTGTTTTTAATAAAGCTCCCACTTGTATGCCCTATAAAAAGCAAAAACAAAAAGTGATAACTCTAGTATTTTTTTGGTCTTTCATTGATTTATAAGCCAAATTGCAATACAAACATAGGCCAGTGTCACATTTCCTCATTCTTGCAGAGTTTGCCATTCTAGTTCATGTTTCTCTGAACTTTCCTACACTCCATCTGTCTTTCTTAAATATTCTGCAAGAGCAAACAATAATAATTTACCCATCTGTGCAGTAGGTTTATTGTTAGTCTTTGAAGGCCTTGGTTGTACTATTTTGAAGGCAGAATCTATAAAGAGTTTCCTTCCTCTTTCCTACTGAACAAATTTACTCTAAAAATTATATGTAGCAATTTTCCACTGATATTTTTTTCTCTTTTTCTTTTTTTCCTTTCATCTCTGGAGTTTGTGTAAGGTAACGTGCATATCATTTGAAAACCAGTATTAAAACTGTAAAACTGCAAGTATATCCCCAACAGACACACACAAGCATACACTGACATATGTTTGTGAGGGATTCACTTCAGAACACTGAAATACCATAATCTCGAAATTCAAAACATTGAGACCAAAATTCTGAAAGTTCAATACACTGAAACCTGAAAACATTGATTCCCATAACATTGAAAAAAACATAGGAACCAACATTTACTGTACTCCACCACAACATACAGAAACAAAAAAAAACACTATATGAAACTTCTGTGAGTATAACCCCCTTGCACCCACCACACCCTCTGCTACTTAAATATATCAACCCTGAGACTGCACTACACAGAACAAAATGGCAAACATACCATTCCGTGTTTCTTGGCTGCCTGTTTAAATTGTTAAAAAATATCCTCAACTTTCTCTTAGAAACACTACTTCACTGCTAGAACACTATAAATTACTACATATCTCTCCAGTACTTACAGGAGTTTCACAGGTAACTTCAGTCATGTTCCCTTATTTTTTACTATACTACAACATAACACATCTTAAAGCCACAGCAATCTATTTGCACATCATAACAGTGTTTAAACTGGTGATTCGACATTCTAACATTCGACATTGTGAACTTTCAGCATAATGCACTTTCGAGATTTTGATCTCAATGTTTTGAATTTCAAGAGTATGGTATTTCAATGTTCTGAAGTGAATCGATTTTTGAGAGAGAAAGAAAGTCAAAAGAGTGAGGGGTGTGATGCTGGAGAGCACGTTTTTGGGGCACAGATCTGAACCTCCTTCTGGTTCTGTATCAATAACACAACAAGCATCATTTAAGACTGATTGTGTCTGACACTTATTACAAAGAAAAACAGTAATTTGTCAGTGCTACACATTTTTAATATGGCAACAGCAGTTAAAAACTGGCTCATACATTGATGCTAGTTTCTACTAAACACAAATCTGAACTTTGAATGCTCAAAGACTGACTACACTTACTTCAAACATTACTGTAAGTAAAATTGCCTTTGTTTTTGTATTTTACATTCTCATAGTTAAAAAAAAAACATGCTTCTTATGAACCACTTTCTCAAGAACACCTTTTTATTCCCATTTTCTGACTCTGTATCTGCTGCGGTTCCATAATAATATGCGATAATCTCAAATACCAAAACTAATAGCATGTATAAAGGTTGTCTTACTTATGGGTTCATAATCTGTTTAATTTAGATAAAACTTTGCACATTTAACAACAATAAAAAGTGTAATAAGTAACTGTCAGATCATATGGACCAGAAGACCATCCCTTGGATTCATGAAAGGGCCAAGTGCGGACTGTATGGCTCTTGCTAAAAAAGGCCTTGCTCTCATGATAAGAGATATTAGCAAAGATGAAGAAAGACCTCATTATCGGTTAATTTGCATGTCTCTGAATCACAGTTTCTACAAGGTATACATGTTGTGGTAACTTTATAAATCCCCCCACTAGTACTTTTTCCAGTTTTTAAGTTTCTAAATTGATTAAATTGCATCTCAGGGTGCATGACCTTAAAAATGAAAGTCCATTTAAAGTTAAAGGATAAGCAACAGTCTTTTTTCTTTGTTTAGAAAACACAAAAAGATAAGGATTTAAAAACAGTCACAACCTCTATATCAAAAATAAAATATCTGTATTCAAAAACATTAAAAATACAATCTAAAAGGAAGAAAACCAAAAACAATTATGTAGGAACCAATACAAAGTAATAATCCTGCAACTATATTTCCAACTAAAAGGATGTAGATGGCAATCAGCTGCAAGTAAACCATTTTGTTTGTTACTGCAGCCCTAAGGATTGAGTTAAAGTCATAGGTTAGACAAAAGAATATTGGAGAAAGTATTTTTAATTAAAGTTTTATTTATTTACTTATATTTTAATAGCACTCTATATGCCGCAGCCAGACCCTCAACAGTATTTTTTTTATTTAAGTGTATGTTTGTGTGTATGTGTCTGTGTGCCTTTGTATGTATGGGCTTTTTTTTTATATTGCTTATACTGAGTTTGGTGGTGCATTTTAGCCTGCAGTGTCACATGGTTGGACTAGAAATTACAATACAAAACTACTGCCTTCCGTATGTCTTGTACAGCCATATGGCCAGCACAGACTTCACACGTGAATATACAAATTGTATGTCTGCTATTTTTATATCGGGTCAGTGTCCATGCCAATAATCTAAATGTTTGTTGCATTGTTGTAGTTGATTTGCTGAACTACTGATTTTTGGATGTACCTTTGCATTTAATGCTGTTTTATGACTACTGGTGACTATTTTCTACCTAATGCAAGCAAGCCCTTCCTCCCTAAAC
Organism: Protopterus annectens; assembly: GCF_019279795.1. NCBI lineage: Eukaryota > Metazoa > Chordata > Ceratodontiformes > Protopteridae > Protopterus > Protopterus annectens. The sequence goes on from NC_056745.1 coordinate 1,330,227,950, forward strand.
GGACTAGGGTGATGTACTGTGCTTGAACTGTGGTGTAATTGCATAGTTAATTGTTCTATGTTGCCTACCTTGCATTGCTCCACTGGGCTTTACCTGCTGCGTTTTTCTACAAGTTACCTCTCTAAACTGAACTACTCTCCACTGCTACCTTATCTGCACCTATCCCGCCTACTCTCTGCCGTTATTCCTTCACCTCATTTCCTGCATCAGTTCCTTTCTCCTAACTCAGTCTCTCTCTCTTTTTACAGTACACTGTCCGGGTGCTCCCTTTCTGCCACTAAAGCATTAAGGACACTTCCAGACAATCCCTGAAGACACCCTGAACTTTGCCTGCCAGCCAGGCTCCATAACAGAGTGCTACTGTGAGGACTTTCCCAAACAAGACAGTGAATGTATGTATGTAGCCTACTAAATGTGATTGTGCACTAACTAATTTAATATCTCATACCCATTTGTGCTAGCTGCCCTCCTGTGTGTGTGTTCTTTAGCAGCCTATCGCAGACCGCTTACCTATCTCCCCCTCCGGTATTTTTTCAACCCTTGCCGAAACTACTACATAGTGGGACTATTTATCCCTGCTGTACACCATCTCTTTTTTGCCACTAAGTGGCAGCATTTCACCAAGTATCAGCTAGGAACTACATTAATCACTAGGCTTTTTCCCCCGTCTTACCAAAGATGGGTGAATTTTTATTAATTTATTTTTTATTTTTTTATTTTTAAAATAATCATGAAAAATGTATATATTTAATTCATGATATTTTATTTTATTTAAATGATTTTTTATGGAATTCTTTAGGTCACTCGACATTATGAGTAGGACTAGAGGTAATAATAATATATAGCAAGGAAAAGAACTGACACTTATGTATATGTTACTGTTGCTTTAAATGGATATACAAAATTCAAACTTTTTGGCACCAAAAAGTTTATTTAATGAGTCAGTTAAATGGTAGTAGTAGTTCTGAGGAAGCCCATTTTTTGGGGTGAAAGCGCTTAACTCATGTTTTTACTACAATATATGTTTCGTATGTGCATTTTGGATCTGTTTTGAACAGTGTTTTCGTTTGGTTGTGAATAAATTGTTTCAGTTCGTGAGAACCCTTGGAAGTGAAGGATTTTTTGTTCGTCTAGCTGCTTTTACATTGCCTTTGCGAGTCAGTGGTGAGGGGCACTTATTGGTGGATCCATCGTACTTTTTGCTTACTGAATTTTTATTTAACCATACTCCCCATTCTATAGTTCCAACTTCCCACTCCCTCCTAGGGAAGCTAACCACAGATTAATTATTATTGAATATTACTTTACCTTACCTTTAGGCTAAGCTACCTTCTTGCTCAGTCAATCTCTTGCTGTTACTGATAATTTTTTGCAGCTTAAGGTTCTCTTGCTCTAGCCCACTCCGTTCGCCCTCTGGGCTCACTCCGCTCTCCTCCCTGCCCCCAAATACCACCCACCCCCAGTGCTTCTACACTTATAGCCCATATAGCCCCACCCCCTCCTCAACAGCCTATTACCATCCCTCAGTCATCAGATCCACTTCCACACCACACCTTCCACCTCACAACCACCTCCTCTGTATACCCTACTCACACCATGCAATGCATACTAGCACTACTACTACTAACTCTCACTACTCTAGCTTACACCACATCTATACATTCTAACATACCAATAAGCATTACCTACCACACAACACACACCTACGCACACACACAACCACATAAAAATATAGTAATATGCTCCACACTATTTAACAACAACTCATTACTCTACATACACAAAACAGCAACCACACCACCTCACAATAGGCAAACAGAACCCAAAAACACATAGATATAGCCCAAGCCATAAAACTCCCACTATTCCTCAGAAAATGGCTACTAATCTCAGGAGATATACACCCCATCCCAGGTCCAGGCAACCCAATTCTATCCCAGAGACACAACTCAGATCTACTTATTATCAATATAAACACAAGACGCATATACAACAAACTACATGACTTTCACACATTCATATCCCACTACTCCCCAGACATACTAACCATTACTGAGACCTTGCCACACAAAATGAAGAAATTCTTCCTCCAGACTATAACATCCTAAGGCAAGATAGAGGTATCAAAAAGGGAAGCGGAGTTGCAATCCTATTTAAAAATACACTCAACCTCCAACCACTAAAAACCCCACTTCACAAATTCCAGAATGCAGAGACATTAGGCTCAGTTATGTCCCTTAAAAACATAAAGAGAATCAACATCCTCTGTAGTTATATTCCTCCAGGAAATACCTCACCTATAACAGAAGAGATACTACAATGGGCCACAATCAACCTACCCCAAGAAACCATCCTGCTATCAACATCCTCTGTAGTTATATTCCTCCAGGAAATAACTCACCCATAATAGAAGAGATACTACAATGGGCCAGACTCAACCTACCCAAGAAACCATCCTGCTATCAACATCCTCTGTAGTTATATTCCTCCAGGAAATAACCCACCTATAATAGAAGAGATACTACAATGGGCCACAATCAACCTACCCAAGAAACCATCCTGCTATCAACATCCTCTGTAGTTATATTCCTTCAGGAAATAACTCACCTATAATAGAAGAGATACTACAATGGGCCACAATCAACCTACCCCAAGAAACCATCCTGCTAGGTGACCTAAACTTAGACTGGCTAGCCTGCAACTCCAACAACCCCTCAGACCATTTTAACTTATTCAGATTCTCACAACTAATCCAAGAACCCACCAGAGTAGACAAAAAAATCCAATAGAACCTCCATTCTAGATTAGACACTAGTTAATATCTGCACAGAAAATTATCATGTGGGCTGCTTACCTGATGCCTTGAGTGACCACTGCCCCACATTCCTCCTTCATAAACAGGCAAAAATACCCAAACCCATGCTATTCAAGAAAACTAGGGATGAGCACAAAGTCAAAGTCAATCCACAAACTCTTAACAATATGTTTTCAGTGCTATCCTATTCATCAGGTTTAATTTTCAGTGCTGTCCTCATGACAAATCTCCAAGACAACAAATAACAAGAATATAGCAATAGGCAGTATACAGTTACATGATACAAAAGACATAATTCAACTAATGTACATTACAAAGTCCTCAAATTAGTAATATAAGATATTAAAGTATATACTTGCATGTTACACAAATTACATTTTTCAAAACAGATATTGATACAAATTATTAGTGAGCATAGCAGCACGGAGGACTCATTTTAGCTTAGGTTAGTTAATAGGTACATCAACTGTTCAGAAGCAGGGCTATGGTGGTGGTTTATTAAGTGAATGAAGTACTCAAGTGATGTTACAGTTGCATAACTAATTCTTAATTATTTAAGAGGCTGCAAAAAATTTAAGGAATGAAATAAAAGGTTACTACTCATCTATACCAAACTTAGCAAACAGTGGAAACTAGAATTCAAATGAAAGCTCTAATTCAGTTTCCTTACAGAGTGTAAAGACCTTTTGAAAATTCAATAAATGACTACATTAAAAGATTAGCCTCTACCTGGGCTTTTAGGGCTACTCTGAGAAAAACATTCAGTAGCTGCTGTATTCTGGGAAGGGCTTACTACGGCCACGGCCTGAAATAAAGAGAAATATGTTACAGATGGACGGCTGCAGTCTGTCTTCAGTTCGTACTGTCAAATAAATGCAGTTTATTACATATTTATAGCATCCTTCACAATTTTTATTTTTCTAAATATTTATAACTTCAGTGCATAAAATCATCAGCTAAAATGTTCATTTCATCCCTGAACAGATCATTACTAGATGATAATCTCAAGACAACATGCATTTGACTTTTTAAGGCATTTCTCTAATTGTATTTGGGGCGCATGCTGTGCTTATGTAAAAAAGGCTTTGTTTTGTTTTGCTTTGTTTAGTAGAATTGTTATAAATACATGTTTGCAATTACCTGAATCACAGAACAATATGAATGAATAGCTTTGACAGAAAAAATAGTTTAAAACTTTAAAAAAAGAAGTGCTGGCACTAACTACATCAAAAATGTATGCAATATTTTACTATTTCCTCTTCATCAGATGAATATATCTTCCACAAAATATGGATAAAATTATGCTATCTTCGAAATATTTTCATTAAAAATAAATTCATCTTCTCATTGAGATTAAAAAAAAAACAAGTTATGTACTTAGCATAAAGTTCCATCTGTGTCATCCACTTTCATTCTTCCTCAACTGATGGGTCTGGATCTGATCCTCGGATCCGACTCAGCCATTACTAAAGCTTGTGGTAACCAAAAAGCTCTCGAGCTCCTCCCTTATCCATAATGTACCAAGCTACCTCAGATCTTGTTTTCTGATTTTCTTAAGAAAAGGAACGTTGAACATGAACAAATACAGGAGACGTAAAATTGTATATACTCAATAAAGGAAAAAACTATATCTGGAGCTCGCTATAAAGGACAATGATGTCCTTCTAGCAGCTCATTTGTCCAGAAGTTTGTGAACAGAAAGGATGGAGGCTGGTGGGCTGGAAGATGAGGAAGAATGAAAATGGACAACATAGATGGAACATTAAGCACATAACTTCTTTATCTGATGTTGTCAATTTTCATTCTATCCTCAACTGATGGGACAGAGTCCCCAGCTACCTGTAATCCTGGACAGACTCTAAGGAAGGATATTTCTGAACACAGATGAACCAAATGATGCTCTACCCCTGGAGACCAGATCCAATTTGTAATGAGTAATAAAAGTATGGGCAGTAGCCCAAGCTGCTGCTGTAGAAGTTAACATGGAGTTAGTTGAATGAGCTTGTACTGCTTATGCTAAGGTGATACCCAATCTACTATAGATAAATGAAATACAATCTGTTAGCCATCTGGCTAAAGTTACTCTTGCAACTGTTTTATCCAATTTCAGTATTGCAAAGAAAACAAATAATTGGTCTGTTTTTTTCCTGATGTCTTTTGTTCTATGCAGGAAAAATGTAATTGTCTCTGAACATCCAATAAATGTAACATGTATTCACCATTGTTTGCAAAATTACGGAAAAATACTGGCAAATTAATGGAATGGTTGATATTAGATTCTGACATCATCTTGGGAAGGAAGGAGGCATTAGTTCATAGCATAACTCTGTCTTTGTGAAAGATCAAATATGGAGGTTTTGAAAACAAGGCTTGAATCTCTGAAATTCGGGTTTATACCACATCATCGAAGACTGCAAACACTGAAGCAGAAAACATCGAAACAGCAGAACATCAAAATGTTGTAAATGGGAATACCTAACAGGGACATGAAACATGAAGGGTGTAGGCAGGGGGGGCAAGCCCCCCCTGCACCCCCACACCCCCACTACTTAAATATACCAACTCTGAGATTGCGCTACAGTGTAGAAAATGGAAATCTTCCATTTCTGCATTGTAGTGCACTGAAGTGCGATCTCCGAAGTGGTATATTTAAGTGGCAGGGGGGGTGGGAGGTGCAGGGGGTCTTGCCCCCCTGCATGGAGCAATTTCTTTTGACCTACACTCCACAAGTGTGTTTTTTCCCCCACTTCGATGTTCGCAGTTTGATGTCTTCAATTCAATGTTTAGCGCTTCGATGTTTGCAGTCTCGATGATATGATATACACCCCTGAAATTCTTCTAGCTGAGATAATGGCTACTAGAAAAACAGTTTTCCAAGAAAGATACTTAAGGTCACATTTAGCTGCTGGTTCAAAGGGAGAATGCATTAGAACCTGCAGTACCAGTGTGAGATCCCATGAGGAAGTAGGGTCCTTAACCAGAGGTCTCAAAAGAAGAGTGCCTCCCAAGAAAGCTCTGCACAATTTATAATAGGCTACTGAAGAACCTTCAAATCTAATGTGAAAATTTGATATTGTTGCTAACTGAACTTTAATGGTTGCGGAACTAGCGCCTTCTTTAAAAAGTAAAGCTAGAAACCTGAGTACATTATCTATCAGAGCTGAAAATGACTCAACATGATTTTGTTGTACCCAGTAAATAAATCTTTTACATTTCCTTGTATAGAGTTTTCGTGTTGAAGGTTTATGAGAAGATAAAAAGATATTTCGGACAGGGGAAGAGAACATTGGTTGTCTGGCTATTAATGAAATTGGAGAAACCAGGCCATGAGCCTGAGATTTGAGATGCCGGGATGGATCATGCCCATCTGGTGAGACAGGTCTGGAGTCAGATCCAGAATCCAAGGTTAGTGAAAGAAGTGAGGCCAGAGGAAGGGAAACTAAATCTGTCAAGGCCAGGATGCTGCAATGAGGATGACTTTGCTCTTCAACCTGACAGCTTTCTGCAGAAATTTGGGAATTAATGGGATACGTGGGTAGGCATAAAGTACACCAGGGGGGCCAATTGTGAAGTACAGCATCCCTCTGTTACTCTCCCTAAGGGGGGGATTAGGGGAAAGAAGCTGCTTCATCTGTTGTTTAGGGGAGAAGCAAAAAGATTGCAACAAGGCTGGCGCCACTGACGAAAAATCATTTCTGTCAAATTCTTGTTGAAAGACCACTCATGAGCTACAAGACCAGACCTGCTCAGTTTGTCTGCTATCACAATGGACTTCCCCGGAATGTGCATTGCTATGAGAAAGCAATTAGATGAAATAGCCCATTGCCACACTCCATGGCACAAGGGGTATGATCTGGTCCCTCCTTGTTTATTAATGTACCAAACTACTGACATATTGCCCATTTGAATTGCAATCATCCACAAAGGGAGAGTATCCAGGAAGGCCTGCAATGCTGAAAGCACTGCTCTCATCTGTAGGACATAGATTGGTACTAGGCTATCGGCCCTTGGGCGTATACAAGCCTAGCCATAACAATTCCCTGGCTTTTTCTTCCCACACTATTTACTTCCTGGACCCCCTGTCTAACAAGGTGACTGATGTGATCCCCGGAGTAAATTTCCTTTCTCCCATCCAATCATCAAGGTCGCTTTTGAAGAGGGCCAAAGAGGCTTGACATGAATGGGCAGTTTATTCCAGAGTCTGGGGAGTCTCTGGGTCAGGAACCTATCCCCTTCAGCATGTTTTGTTTATTGTGATGACAAGGTTTAGATCCCTGGAGCGTGTGGCTCTGAGGGATTGGGATTTCTTTAAGTGTAGCATGTCCAACAGCTCTGGGTTTGACATGGCTTGTATGTTAAGCAGAGATCGCCACTGAGTAGACGATATGCGACAGAGTATAGCTGGAGTTTTTTAAGGCAGTCAGTATAGGGCATCTGCTTTAGGCCTGTGATTCTTTTAGTGAGGTACTTCTGCGGCCTTTCCAGTTGTTGCAGGTGTTTTGAGAGGTACATACCAAATGAGGTGTTGTATTCTATAATGGGTCTAATGAGGGATGAGTACAGTGGGACAATGACCTCCTTTTTTCTGGATGAAAAGCCCTTAGTGATGAGGTGTGCCACATAGAAGGATTTCCTGACTGTTGTGGCAATGTGGTAATCGAAGGTGAGACCACTGCCACCTGTGTCCCTAAGTCTCTTATCGCACTTTCGGTGTTTAGTGTACTGCCACCTATGTGATAATTCACAGGTACATGTTTTTCCCAAAGGGGATAACTATACATTTCTTGGCATTGAGCTTGAGCCCATGGCTCTGGCACCAAGCATCTGTTTCTGTAAGGTCCTTTTGTAGAGTATCCACATCATTTGGAGATTCAATAATGGCTCCCAGTTTGCAGTCATCTGCGAACATTGTTAGCCAGAGTCCCTTAGTATTGGCCTGTACTTCAGAGAAGTAGATGCCAAACAAGAGTGGTCCCAGGACTGAACCCTGAGGTACTCTACTTGTCACTTGTCTGGAGCTGGATTTGGAGTCAGCTACTTTTACAGTGTGGGTTCTGTCAGTAAACCAGTTGGCAACCCATCGAGTGAAATAGGGATTAATGCCCAGCTTAGTAAGTTTATCTATGATTCCAGAGTGGGGGATGGTGTCAAAGGCCTTGGCGAGGTCCAGATAGGCTGTGTGGACTGCCCTACCCTTGTCCACAGCTCTGGAGACTGATTTGAAGAAGTCAATTAGGTTCAGGAGACAAGATCGGCCCTTCACAAACCCAAATTGGGTAGGGTCCAGTGTTTGAAGGTTGCCAATGTCTTTGTTTATAAGTTCCATGATAATACGTTCCATGGCCTTGCAAATCAGGCTTGTCAGACTGATTGGGTGGTAGTTCCTGGGATCCAAGGTGGATCCCCCCCTTGTGGAGTGGGATAACTGTAGCTGTGCACCACTCAGTGGGCACAAAGCCTGAGGTGAGGCTATGATTAAACATGACACTTAGGTGAGGTGCCAGTTCATTTTGTATTTCATGTAGTACACAACCCGGGATGTCATCTGGTCCCATGGATGCTGTATTCTTAGCTTTGGAGAGTGCGTTTTTTACCTGTGTGGCCATTATTACCGGAATTTGGCAATCTTCGGGTATTGAGATGGGCCATTTAGGGGGTGAGAGGGGAGTGAAGTTGGCACTGAATTGATCTGCCAGGATATTGGCAATATCCTTGGGATCAGTATATTTAATGCCAATCTGTTGTAGCTCAGAGCAGATCTGAGCATTGCCATTTAGATTCTTGACATAGTTATAGAATGCCTTGTGGTTGTCTTTGGAATCTTTGGCAATTTTATTTTCGTAACTAGCTTTGGAGGATTTTATGAAGGATCTCAGCTTCTTACTAAGGCTGGTAAGGGAGTTTTTTGTATCCTGGGATTTTCCTCTTTCTGCAACAGTTTCTTCTTTTTGTTGTAAAGTTTGTTTATGTCAGAGGACCACCAGATTGGCTTCATTTTTTTGGAGGAGAGCATATTGGTTCTATTTGGGATGGCACGATTCATGCATGAGTGGATGTGCTCGTACAGTGCCTTAGTGTAGGACTCAGCAGTTGAACTTTCAGTTCCCGTCTGCATGGGTGTCATGAAGTTTGTCACTTCTGACTTGAGTAGCATGAAGTTGGCTTTGGAGAAGTTTTTTATGGAGGTTTCCTTACTGGAGGGTGGGGCTGGGATGTGGATGTTAAGGGTGATTAGCGTATGGTCTGACCTGACCAACGAGGGGGTGACCATAGGTGTGGATCATCGATTTCCCATGTTGTTAATGACCAGGTCTAGGATATTGGAGCCCCTGGTGGGACAATGGATTAGTTGATTCAGGGTGTTGGAATTTATGAATTCCAAGAACTGTTGGGCAAAGCTGTTGGTACATGAGTAGTTTTCCCAGTTAATGGCAGGGTAGTTGAAGTCACCCAGTATTAGGGTGTTTGGTTGTATCTTAATATTTTCCAGTATGTTTAGAAAGGTGTAGTTAGACTCTTGGGACATGGTGGGGGATCTATAGCAATCTACAATTTGGATTGCAGTCTTACCTAGTGTTAGTTGCACCTGGAGAATTTCAGACGCATTGTATTGGGCAACTAGCCTGGTGGTGTGAATATCCTTGGTGAATATGGACACTCCTCCACCTTTAGCGTTTTGATCCTGGTTTGGTGGCCGAAAAGTGTGGTAAGAGTTGTAGCCTGGTATTGCAGGGGTGCTCTCCGGAGCCTTGAACCAGGTTTCAGTTACTGCACAGATATCGATGTTCTCCATTTTTAGGAGTGCCTCGAGAGAGTGCATTTTGAGGTTTAGACTTCTAGCATTCAGTAGCATTACCTTTAGATTTTGCATGCTTGTACCTGTTACGGTGGTGGTTTTGTCCTTTGAATTTCACCTAAAAAGGCACTATGGGGTGGCAAGAGCCTTAGCCAGTAACCTGAATCCCAGGGGCGACAGGTGCAGACTGTCTCTGGCAAAGCATCGTGGACTGTCGATCATGTCATCCCAGGCAGACAGATACTGGATCCCCTTTGAATGACACCAGAAGCTTAGCCAATTGTTGAAGTCAATCATTTTGTCCTTATATTTTGGTATCATTCTGGACGAAGGCAGGATTCTACTCAGGGCTAGGGTCATACCTGCCTAGGCTACATGATCCAAGAGCTCTTTCATGTCTCTTTTCATGTAGTCCAGGGAGGTACGTCTCAAGTCATTCACTCCAACATGGACAATGACAGAGTCATATTTGTACTTGTTGTGCAGTGACTTGAATGCATGTGTTATGTGGCAGATCCTGGCACCCTACAGGCAGCTGACTGTAATTTTCTCCTTGTTCAGCCTGGTGATTGGGACATCAGTGTGCCTGACTATAGAGTCACCTATGACTAAAGTGTTAGGGACAGTGTTGTCTCTTAGGGGCTGTTGCTGGGTGGCACACTGGTGTTGTGAGCTATGTGACACTTTGGTTGTGATTGGTGTTTGTTTGCATTTCAGCTTTGGAGGTCCTTGTTGCTTGGGCAGGTTACAGTTAAGGGCCTCCTCATATGTGGATTTAGTGTTGCTATGTGTGGGTGTTGGTGGTGTGGGTTTAGAAGGGCTATGTGTTCCTTGAGGTGTAGTGCAGGTGTTAACCTTCTCCTCTTGACTGTCTAGCACAGTCTTGGGTGGAGAGAGCTTTGCTTCCAGTTTGGCTATGTAAGTGCATCTCTCACAGGTTGTAGTGTTGGGTGGTAGGAGGAGAGGGTTGTCTGTGTACATGAGACAATTGCTGCATTGCCCCAGTATGCCCAGATTCAACACGTGGACAGGAGGAATCACCAGAAGCTGACCCTTGGACATGCCTGGTTTGGTGCTTTTTTTGTAAAGTACAGGAGCTGTTTTCCCTTACCTTAGCAAGCTACTTTGCAATTATAGGCTGTTTAGTGCCTATGATTAATTTCTCCTTATTAACAAGGAGAGTTGAGTGTTTGCATCAGTTTAAAGCTTCCTAGTGCTTTCCAGCACGTAATAGAGCAAGTGCTAGTCACAGGAATGCTTAAAGGTAAGATGAAGAAAAATGTTTATCCTAAACACTGCAGTGTGCACTAGAGAAGTTAGATGTGAAAGTAGGTAACTTAAGTTTTACATGTCTAAAAAGTTTTAGTGGGGAGTCACTATTTTTAAAACAGCTAGATAGATTGAAAGGGGTGGTCACTTTTGTATTCTGGTACTATGGAATACAGTAGGATGGCCAATAAATTTAAATAGTTGGAGGGGAGCGATTTCACAAAATGATAATTTTGTACTTACTCACACAAGCCAGTAAAAGCAGAGAGGAAATGAGATATGTGGTCAAATTAATATAAGGGGAAGGCAACTAGAAAGACAGTGGTACTTAAGAACAGAATAGTAACACGGTGGGCAGGTTGGAAAAAATGTCTGCCTGACTCACAAGAGACAGAGCTGTGGTCTCTTTTGAAGTTTTAATATGCAGTTAAAAGCAGACTACAAGTAAAACACAAGGTAAAGAAAACAAATCACAGTATTCAAAATATAAAAAGGCAATAAAGTAATGCAAAATACAACAAATAAGCAAACTAAACTTTCCTTCACAGCAAAGTGTAGCAGAGTCTGGGTGAGCCTTTCCTAGTAAAGCTCTGAAATGTTTTATTTTACCCCTTAAGTAGAAGGTTTAATTCCTAGCTCCATCCCCTCAGTTCACAAATGATTAACCTTAAGTGACCTCTACTATCTTATGTATGAGTCCTTAATTGATCCGTTCTAATATCTGCCTGACTCACAAGAGACAGAGCTGTGGTTGACATGCAAGTTGGTCTCTTTGGGGAACCAATTGCCAATTTTCCACAGAAAATGTCCCACCCCCACCCCATCTGGGAAGTGTCCAATGGTCACTATGGCCTTGGGCTGACAGGGAATGAATGGACGGCCTTGTAGAACCTGATCTGATTGAATCCACCACCTGAGATCTCTCTCTTGAATGTCTCACTGATTTGTATTTGAGTTGAAATGGATTGGTAAAGTATCAACCATTGAGTTGCTAGCATCCATTGGAGAATCCTCATATAAAATCTGGCTAAAGGTACTAGGATTATTGCCACTGACATTGATCCTAGAGCTTGAAGGACCAAGTGGGCTGAAATCTTATCACTGCAGATTATCTTTCTGACCTGTGATCTGATAGTTTGTACACTTGAGGGAGGGAATGAAGTTATTATTGACTTTGTGTTGAAAACTGCTTCTATGAATTCCAAATTCTTAGTTGGTGCTAGTTGAGACTTGTCATCGTTTATGGTGATTCCCAGATGAGAACAAGTCTGGAGAACCTGATTTCTTGCCCTTATAAATTAATGCCTGGTTGGGGCAGTAATGAGACAGTCATCTAGAAATGGAAACACCAGGAATACCTGCAGTCTCAAGTGAACTTCTACTACTGCCATGCATTTGGTGAACACTCTGGGGGCCGTGGTGAGACCAAAGGGCAGAAACCTTAACTGGTAGTGACTGGCTCCCAACCAGAAGCATAAGTGCCTTCCAGATCATCTGTTCATCTTTATGAGATAGTATGCATCCTGAAGGTCTATCGAGCACATCCAGTTGCCCTTGCCCAGAAAAACTTGGTATGTTGAACTGACTTGTTAAAGTTGCTGAGATCCAAAATTAGCCTCCAGTTCCCTGTTTTCTTTGGCACTAAAAAGAACCTTGAGTAAGTTCTGGATTCTATCTGGTCTGGTGGGTCCTCTTGAATGACTTTTTTTTTCTAGCTTTTGTATTTGAATCACTGCTTCTTCCTTTTGACTGGGTGGAACATTGGAAACTTTTTTTGATATTCAAGGCAGAAGGGAAAAGCCTCTGGATATAATCCTCTGCACCCAAGTATCTTTTTTTTATGTCTAGCCAGGCTCTCTGATGCAGAGACAACCGACCCCCAACTGCCATTGAGGTGGGCAATCAGGTCTGCTTTCAAGGGCACTGGTAGGATCTGTCTAAGAAAGAATCTCTAGAACCCTGACTTTCCGGGCCTCCTCTGCCACTGGGGTGGCGTCGACTATTATAGTTCTCCCCCTACCTCTAGAAGAACTTCCTCCGTGTGTATCCTGAAAACGACCCTGGGATTTCCTGAACTACATCTTTTGACCACCTTGATGATGGCTTGAAAATTTCTGAGGGGTTGAAAAATATACAACCACTGCAGACAGGATTTTTCCATCCTTCTCACTCCTGGATAAAGTCTCCTTCACTGTCAGCCCAAACAAGGAAACAAATTCAAATGGTGCACTGATGAACAAAGACTTGAAGGGCTCCACAAAATCAAATAAGCACATCCATATGTCTCCTGATGGAAAGAACCTGCTGCCCTTGAGGTGCCTTCAGCTACATACAAAATAAGCCTCATGGATGAATTCAAAATCGTGCAGTAGCCAACTGAGAAGTCACAGATGATTGGATCTCTACAGAAATGGAGCCTGAGTGGGTGTTTGAAAGTTCCTGGATCAAGTCCCTCTGTAACCTAGTAAAATGTGCCAAATAATTCAGTGACCTTAGGGCAAAGGTGGCTGAATCATAAACATGCTTCCCAAACCTGTCCATCGCCCCAGACTCCTTGTTAGTGGGATGAACAACAGAACTCTATTTAGCAAGTTCCTTTTTGGTGGCCACTGCCACAACCATGGCATAAACAGGCACTGGATCCAAAGAAATTTGAACCTGAACACTCAGATTAAAGTCCAAAACTATTTCCCGAAGTTGGTGCCAGAATCTTGTCTGGTCTTCTAGGTATGGGTTTAACTGTTTCAGGGTCCTTCCACACCTGCTGAGAGACCAAATCAATGAGCTCATTGGGAAGCAGCATAGCCCAGAAGGTAGACAGGCCAGTACTGAAAGCCTCCAGGAATATTGACTCCTCAGAGGAAGAGCTGCTGGGTGTCCAACTACCTCTGTGTTTTAGAATCTCAAGGATGTCTCCAAAGGAGATGTCTTCTGGTGGTGATTGTGGAGACCCTTCACCTTAATTGAAGTCCTTATCCTCCATGACAGACTCTTGTGGAGAGTCCAAGTACTTCCTCTTGCACTTCTTCTTCCTATGGACCTCCTCGGTGGGATGTTCTGAGGAGGTATCAGAAGAAACTGTAATACTCTGTTGCGAAGCCTGGAGATCCTGGACTGGCCATCCCTGTGATAAAGAATAATGAGGCTAGAACTAAAGAGACATCAGGGTAGAAGGTTGAGGATCCAAGGGGATCATATCCATCCATCTTCTTGGAGCAGAAAATACCCTCTTCAGAACCTCAAAAGCCAATCACCCTGGACAGAGAGAAGACCCCGACACTGAGAAATCAAGCTTCTGGATTGCTGTCCTCTCCCACTCCAAAGACAATCTCCCCAAGGAGGAAGCCAGAGCTAAGCTATCCAGCCAAAACTCCTAGGAGTATAGAAGGATCTGACAACTTCTGAGCTGACTCCAACACCTCGGACCCAACAAGAAGGTTTGGCTCCAAGAGTCATCCGGATCTGAAGAAACCTGAATCAGAGCACTCAGAGTAAACTTTGGATCTGAAGATAAAGTTATCTTTGGATCCGAGCAAGATGGGCCTATGAGCTCAAATCCAGGGACTCTGAAATGACCGAAGGGATCAGAGGAGGAGGTTGAAGTGGGGGAGTAGCTGATGGTCAGGCCTCCTGATAAGGTAGGAGCCAGCAAGACACGCATGTGAATCTGCACTGAGATGAACTTCCTCATTATCCTTTCCATATCTTCCTCTGTTAGACTTCTGGATGAACGAGTCAAAGCAAGAGAATGAGACTTGGACTGGTGTCATTTCAAAATAGGTGACGGCACCCTAGAAGGTACAGGATCTATGGATGGTGAGTATCTGTTCCTGGGGAGAACTACAGGACTTGATGCACACGCATGTGAATCTGC